>NC_059226.1:42693621-42958922 GCF_020615455.1 Coregonus clupeaformis
CCTTAATTTTGAGTCAGTCACAGTGGTCAGGTATTCTGCCACTGTGTACTATCTGTTTAGGGCCAAATAGCATTCTAGTTTTCTCCCTGTTTTTGTTAATTCTTTCCAATCTTTTTGTTTTCTCATTATTTGGTTGGGTCTAATTGTGTTGCTGTCCTGGAGCTCTGTGGGGTCTGTTTGTGTTTGTGAACAGAGCCCCAGTGTCAGGGTGTCAGTGTGATGCGGTAGGACGAAGTCAGGAGCAGGACACAGAGCTAATCGAAAACGTACTAGACCCATGGGGCGGCGCACAATTGGCCCAGCGTCGTCCAGGGTAGGGGAGGGAATGGCCGGCAGGGATGTAGCTCAGTTGGTAGAGCATGGCGTTTGCAACGCCAGGGTTGTGGGTTCGATTCCCACGGGGGGCCAGTATGAAAAATAAAAATGTATGCACTCACTAACTGTAAGTCGCTCTGGATAAGAGCGTCTGCTAAATGACTAAAATGTAAATGTTAACTCGCAGGTAACGTAAATAACATAACCTCCACGCAGGGAGGAAACAAACCCGCTCACCAGACGACAACCAAACATGAACAAACACGCACAACATACAGTGGGAGCCAGAGGGTTAAATAGGGAAGTAATCAATACCTAATGGGAACCAGGTGTGAACAATAAAGACAAGACAAGTAGAACACAGAAACATAGATCGGTAGTAGCTAGTACTCCGGTGATGACGAACTCCGTAGCCTGCCCGAGCAAGGAGGAGGAGCAGCCTCGGCTGAATCCGTGACACCCAGGACCAGCTTGCTTAGGGGACTCTTCTCCAGGTTCATGTCTCTGTAGGTGATGGCTTTGTTATGGAAGGTTTGAGAATCGCTTCCTTTTAGGTGGTTGTAGAATTTAACGGCTCTTTTCTGGATTTTGATCATTAGCGGGTATCGGCCTAATTCTGCTCTGCATGCATGGTGTTTTACATTGTACACAGAGGATATTTGTGCAGAATTCTGCATGCAGAGTCTCAATTTGGTTTTTGTCCCATTTCGTGAATTCTTGGTTGGTGAGCGGACCCCAGACCTCACAACCATAAAAGGCAATGGGTTCTATAACTGATTCAAGTATTTTTAGCCAGATCCTAATTGGTATGTCGAATTTTGTGTTCCTTTTGATGCCGTAGAAGGCCCTTCTTGCCTTGTCTCTCAGATCGTTCACAGCTTTGTGGAAGTTACCAATGGCGCTGATGTTTAGGCCGAGGTATGTATAGTTTTTTGTGTGCTCTAGGGCAACGGTGTCTAGATGGAATTTATATTTGTGGTCCTGGCAACTGGACCTTTTTTGGAACACCCTTATTTTTGTCTTACTGAGATTTACTGTCAGGGCCCAGGTCTGACAGAATCTGTGCAGAAGATCTAGGTGCTGCTGTAGGCCCTCCTTGGTTGGGGACAGAAAGCACCAGATCATCAGAAAATAGTAGACATTTGACTTCAGATTCTAGTAGGGTGAGGCCGGTTGCTGCAGACTGTTCTAGTGCCCTCGCCAATTCGTTGATATATATGTTGAAGAGGGTGGGGCTTAAGCTGCATCTCTGTCTCACCCCATGGCCCTGTGCAAATCCCACGGTAGTTATTGGGGTCAAATTAGTCTCCACTTTTGTGGATTGGTCCTCGGTTCCAAATATTGGGGAAGATGCCAGAGCTAAGGATGATGTTAAAGAGTTTAAGTATAGCCAATTGGAATTTGTGGTCTGGCATATTTTATAATTTAATTTAGGATACCATCAACACCACACACCTTTTTGGGTTGGGGGGTTTGTATTTTGTCCTGTAGTTCATTCAATGTAATTGGAGAATCCAGTGGGTTCTGGTAGTCTTTAATAGTTGAGTCTAAGATTTGTATTTGATCATGCATATGTTTTTACTGTTTGTTCTTTGTTATAGAGCCAAAAGATTAGAGAAGTGGTTTATCCACCCATCTCCATTTTGGATAGATAACTCTTCGTGTTGTTGTTTCTTTAGTATTTTCCAATTTTCCCAGAAGTGGTTAGATTCTATGGATTCTTCAATTACATTGAGCTGATTTCTGACATGTTGTTCCTTCTTTTTCCGTAGTGTATTTCTGTATTGTTTTAGTGATACACCATAGTGAAGGCTCAGGTTTTCTGGGTCTCTATGTTTTTGGTTGGATAGGATTCTCAATTTCTTTCTTAGGTTTTTGCATTCTTCATCAAACCATTTGTCACTGTTGTTAATTTTCTTAGGTTGTCTGCTTATTTTTTTTTGATTTGATAGGGAAGCGGAGGTCAAATATACTGTTTAGGTTTTCTACTGCCAAGTTTACACCTTCACTATTACAGTGAAACATTTTGTCCAGGAAGTTGTCTAAAAGGGATTGAATTTGATGTTCCCTAATTGTTGTTTGGTAGGTTTCCACACTACTTTCCTTCCATCTATAGCATGTCTTAATATTATTCAATTCCTTTGGCTTTGATGCCTCATGACTGAGTATCGCTCTGTTCAAGTATTGCTCTGTGTCTCTCTCTCTCTCTCTCTCTCTCTCTCTCTCTCTCTCTCTCTCTCTCTCTCTCTCTCTCTCTCTCTCTCGTCCAGGGGCCTGAGGCTGTGGCTGCTGCTCTGGCTGGTTGTAAGATCCTGAAAGAGATGTCTGGCCTGGAGTCAGAGGCAGAATCAGCACGCAGCATGAAGGAGGCCAAGTATGAACAGTTTGCCCTAGGTGAGAGACACAAGGAGTGTGTGAGCACATACACACACACACTGGATAAAACATGCAGTATCACACTCTGAGATGGCATAATGCTCTCGGCTCACAAACCATCCCTTAGTTGAAATACACCATTAAGACAAAGATGTTCCCTGAAAGTATCTGTTTTCCTAGGGAACTCTCACAGGGTTATGATTCACAGTAAGATCATCACAAGATAAGAATCTAGATACAACCAATGCCTATAGACTAAAGAACGGTGTGAAGTCTTGGTAAGTGTGTTGAGTCTGGTGTGTGTGGGTTGCCAGATCTGTTTGGGGAGTGCTACTCTAACAGTGAGGACAGGGCCTATGCTCTTCTGGTGAGAAGGACCCGCTGCTGGAATCAATCCACCGTCCTCAACCTGGCAACCGAGGCTGACGCCAAGTGCTTCTTCGCCCACGATGGAGTTCAGGTAGGCTACAGTAACATGTACAGACACAGACACACTCAGACAGACATGTGGCCTCCTTACTTTCAAATCTTGATGTTACGAAACAAATTATTACATTAGATAGATTTGACTGTGTACACGGACAATATTCATGGAGTTCTCTTGGTGTGAGACCGTGTGTCGATAGGGGTGTTTTATGGGGTGATGTGCCCTCTGCTGGTTTCAGTGTCGATAGGTGTGTTTTATGGGGTGATGAGCCCTCTGCTGGTTTCTGTGTCGATAGGTGTGTTTTATGGGGTGAAGTGCCCTCTGCTGGTTTCAGTGTCAATAGGGGTGTTTTATGGGGTGATGAGCCCTCTGCTGGTTTCAGTGTCGATAGGGGTGTTTTGTGGGGTGAAGTGCCCTCTGCTGGTTTCAGTGTCAATAGGGGTGTTTTATGGGGTGATGAGCCCTCTGCTGGTTTCAGTGTCGATAGGGGTGTTTTGTGGGGTGAAGTGCCCTCTGCTGGTTTCTGTGTCGATAGGGGTGTTTTATGGGGTGAAGTGCCCTCTGCTGGTTTCAGTGTCGATAGACAGTGGTGTAAAGTACTTAAGTAAAAATACTTGAAAGTACTATTTAAGTAGTTTTTTTGGGTATCTGTACTTTATTATTTATATTTTGGACAACTTTTACTTTTACTTCACTACATTCCGAAAAAATAATGTACTTTTTACTACTTACATTTTCCCTGACACCCAAAGGTACTCGTTACATTTTGAGTGCTTAGCAGGGCAATAAAATGGTCTAATTCACACACTTATCAAGAGAACATCCCTGGTCATCCCTACAGACTCTTATCTGGTGGACTCACTAAACACATGCTTCGTTTGTAAATGATGTCTGTGTGTTGAAGCATGCCCCTGGCTATCCGTAAATAAATAAAAAAAACAAGAAAATGATGCCGTCTGGTTTGCTTAAAAATAAGGATTTTGAAATGATTTATACTTTTACTTTTACTTTTGATACTTAAGTATATTTGATCAATTACATTTATTTTTGATACTTAAATATTTAAAACCAAATACTTTTAGACTTTTATTCAAGTAGTATTTTACTGGGTGACTTTCACTTTTACTTGAGTGATTTTATATTAAGGTATCTTTACTTTTACTCAAGTATGACAATTGGGTACTTTTTCCACCACTGTCGATAGGTGTGTTTTATGGGGTGATGTGCCCTCTGCTGGTTTCAGTGTCGATAGGTGTGTTTTATGGGGTGAAGTGCCCTCTGCTGGTTTCAGTGTCGATAGGTGTGTTTTATGGGGTGAAGTGCCCTCTGCTGGTTTCAGTGTCGATAGGTGTGTTTTATGGGGTGATGAGCCCTCTGCTGATTTCAGTGTCGATAGGTGTGTTTTATGGGGTGATGAGCCCTCTGCTGGTTTCAGTGTCGATAGGTGTGTTTTATGGGGTGATGAGCCCTCTGCTGGTTTCAGTGTCGATAGGTGTGTTTTATGGGGTGATGAGCCCTCTGCTGGTTTCAGTGTCGATAGGTGTGTTTTATGGGGTGATGAGCCCTCTGCTGGTTTCTGTGTCGATAGGTGTGTTTTATGGGGTGATGTGCCCTCTGCTGGTTTCAGTGTCGATAGGTGTGTTTTATGGGGTGATGTGCCCTCTGCTGGTTTCAGTGTCGATAGGTGTGTTTTATGGGGTGATGTGCCCTCTGCTGGTTTCAGTGTAGATCGGTGTGTTTTATGGGGTGACGTAACTTCCTCTCGGATTACATCTGATCTACCTCTTTCTAAAATGTGCTCGCCTCTCTTTAAAAAAAAAAAAAAAAAGAAATCAGTTAAACATTAGTATGACCTAAGATAAGGTTGTGTGATAACAGTGATCATGGTTTATCCCAGGGGTTCCTCACTAAGATCTGGTGGGGGGCGATGACCACAGACACAGCCATCTCCAGACTGGTGCTGTCTTTCTTCTGTCCCCCTCTCATCTGGACCAACCTCATCAAGTTCAGGTCGCCACGGCAATCTAGCTTAATACTGTCAATGTTGTCAGAGAGTCATTTCCACGGTATGGTAGGAACCGTAGAATGCATGTCTGTTGTCGAAACACAACGTTGTGGCCACTCATTTGAGTGTTTGCGTCCATATGTAAGTGTGCTTGGGTCAATATGTTCGTGTGTGTGTGTGTTTATGTGCCCTTTGTGTGTGTATGTGTGTGTGTGTATGCGCCCGTGTGTGTGTGTGTATGCGCCCGTGTGTGTGTGTGTGTGTGTGTGTGTGTGTGTGTGTGTGTGTGTGTGTGTGTGTGTGTGTGTGTAGTCATGTTGTCTCTATGTGTGTAATGATGCAGTGATGAGGAGTTAGACAGTCGTGGTGGAGGAGAGGAACAGTATGTGGAGCTGGACAGTCTGGACACAGAAAAGGGCCTGCTACTAACAGACCATGGCCCTTTGTGAGTTCTAAAACTATTTATTATACTATACCTGCTGTTTATAAAGGGACATAAAGTGTAATAAACTTTGTTCTAAGGGCAGAAAGAATCTGATTGGTTTAGGGAAGAACAAATCCGATTGGTTTCTAGAAGGTCAATGGGTTCAGTTTAACAGTTGCACAATTTTTGAAAACATGGCGGAGGTTTGAACTGAGTATCTTGTAAATAAAATGTACTACAACAAGTTGTAACGTTTTGAAATCATGATTTTGTTACAGTAGTCAGACAAATGTGACAATATCTCTAAGATACAACTGATTGGACGACTTGAGGCAAAGCGTCAAATGTAAAAAGCTAGCAGCAACATGCTAAACGAATCAGAGCAAGGTAGCTAGCTAAGCATTTACCTCTTAGCCACTCATGTTTCATTAATAAATAGCTAGCTAGCTAGGAGTCAGAAATATACAAGTAAGTCAACTAGCATTTGCTTTAGTGAAATGTTAAGTTGAATAAAGCTATATGAACTTTTAAAAAATGGGGATGGACTGTTACACAGCTGTGGCAACGTAAAATGATAAGCTTAACATAGCTATTTGGCTAGCAGATAGCTATCTCTTACTAAAGTTGCGACAATAGAATAGAGCTAGCTAGCTAGGTCTCAAATATACCAGTAAATCAGCTCCCACTTACTTTATCAAAATATTTAGTTGAATAAGCTATATGAACTTAAAAATTGGAATGGGACTGTTATGTTTACCTGGGAGCAGAAACGTAAAATGCTAAGCTATATGTAGCTTAGCTGAGCAGAGCGCTACCTCCTACTAAGATTGAATTATAAAATAGAAATAGCTAGCAAGCTAGGTCAAAAATCTGCCAGTAGGTCAGTTAACATTTGATTTATTAAAAGTTTAGTTGAATAAGCTATATAAACAAAATAAATTGGAACAGACTCTAATGCTGCCCTGGGGGGCAGTAATGTTAGTTTGGGTCAAGATCACTTGAGGCCATAAGGGCAGACTTCAAGAGCAAAAGGTATTACAAAAGTATAAACTGCCCTTGGGGCAGCCATTTGAATGCACTGTTGAATGCTTCCCCAGGGGAAGTAATGTTAGTTTGGATCACGATCACTTGGTGCCCTAAGGGCAGACTTCAAGCGCAAAAACTCAGCCCTTTTTAGAAAGCAATCGGATTTGTTCTGCTCTTAGAACAAAGTTGACTAAACTTTATGTCAACCTGCATTTTAGCAGCCTCGTGAGCCAGCCAGTCTGGTAATACGAGGCTAGCATTTTAGTGGACTTTTGAAGAATACTGTGTGGTGTCGAGACAACGATGCTGACCTGCTGTGAAGACAAGAAATCCGCTGACACTGTCCTTGAATATAATGGTTTATTACATCAAAGATTACACACACACACATACACACACAAAGGGCTAAACGAATCAGAGCAAGGTAGCTAGCTAAGCATTTACCTCTTAGCCACTCATGTTTAATTAATAAATAGCTAGCTAGCTAGGAGTCAGAAATATACAAGTAAGTCAACTAGCATTTGCTTTAGTGAAATGTTAAGTTGAATAAAGCTATATGAACTTTACAGACTCCTGCAGAAGTCGGGAGAACAACTGACCCAATCTCTAATATGTTATTCTCTCAGTCCTTTGTTCAAACCCTGGTATTTATATCCTATGTAACATAATATGGCGTGATTTGAATAGACCAATCCCTAACCTCCACATCTCAAATGTCCTCTGTTTCAAGGGGCCTCTGTAGTAATGTTTTCCAGATGTTTCAGTAAAGCAGAGTAAAGTTCATTTAACCAACAATATGCAAACCTCAGCCAAAGTCATAGAATCTTCAGATACTATAACTGTATATGAAAAAAATGATTTTCAAGTAAAATTCCCAATTTTCAATTTGTTGTATGGTGTTCCAGAGACTCGCGGGGTCCACCTGATGGCGTGGAGGGCCAGAGCAGCGCTGCCGTGTGGTGGCGTTTCCTGCTGCGTCGCTGGCATCGCTTCTGGAGCGCCCCGGTCACTGTGTTCCTAGGCAACGTCATCATGTACTTTGCCTTCCTCATCCTTTTCACCTACGTGCTCCTGCTGGACTTCCGTCCTCCGCCCCCCGCGGGCCCTGGGGCCCCGGAGATCATGCTCTACTTCTGGGTCTTCACCCTGGTGCTGGAGGAGCTGAGACAGGTATGTTGACGTCACGGCTGGGATCTGAAGCCGGGTCTCCCGCGGGAGAAACAAACGTCTTAATCGTTAGACCAAGAGGAAATGCCCTTCTAGGGCTGAGGGTGACACTGGCAGAGCTACCCCAGTAGACCATGAGCCCATCCCATGTCTTCATCATTGACATCACTTCCCGCTGGGCACAGACGTCATTTTAACGTCTAGTTTTGATTTACATTTGGTTGAGTTGTCAACTAAAGTCCTTGGATTTAGATTAAAAGTTGGGGTGAGTGTTATTTGTTTTTTTTTAAATCGTTTGATTACTTTTTGAAAATCCAATCAGTTGATTCAACATCATCACATTGAATTATTTTGTTGAAATTACGTGGAAAAAAACATTGATTCAACCTGTTTTTGCCAGTACAGCACAGTATGTGAGCTAGCACAGTATGTGTGTCTGAAATGGCACCCTATTCCCTATATAGTGCACTACGTTCGACAAGGGCCCTGTTCAAAACACTAAGTAGTGCACTAGGAATAGGGTTCCATTTCAGTGCTTCTCAACTCTGCTCCTCAGGTACTCTTATCTTTGCTCACAGAGCTCTTGATGAATTGCATCAGGTGTGTGGCTTAGACAAAATATGTGCAGCGTTGAGGATACTTCGAGGACTGTTGTTGAGGAACAATGACGTTTAGCCTGGGGAAATTTAACATAAATTACTCAAATGACCTCAAATGCTGTGATACTGATAATAGAATGATACTGCTAATTGTGATTTTCTAACTGAGTGAACTAACGCTTTATAAACCTGGGCGATGCAGAGTTTCTTCACAGACGAAGACATGAGCATCCTAAAGAAATTCAAGCTGTACGTGGAGGACAACTGGAACAAGTGTGACATGGTGGCCATCTCGCTCTTCGTAATCGGAGTGTCCTGCAGGTGAGCAGGTGTAGGATCTAAAATTTGACCAGTTTCGTCGCAACAGTAAAATAATCCTGCAGCAGGAGGAATATGTATAAATTTTTTTAAATTGATAATTTCTAACAGGAAATTCGTTTTGATAGGCTACATTAGTTTAGGTGAGATATCTAGTGACCTGGTGTCCCAGGTCTTAATCAGTCCCTGATTAGAGGGGGGAGAATGAAAAAAATCAGTGGAACTGGCTTCGAGGTCCAGATTAGAATTTGAGGGCCATAGTTTAATATAGGTCTAATGTAGGATGTAATTATTCCAGGATGGTGAAAGATACGTATGAGGCGGGACGCACGGTTCTGGCGCTGGACTTCATGGTGTTCACACTACGCCTCATCCACATCTTCGCCATCCACAAGCAACTGGGGCCCAAGATCATCATTGTGGAGAGGATGGTAAAGTATAGTACTGTTAAAAAGACAAACGTGTATGACAACACCCACAAAGCTTGATCCATAAATACAACGTAGACCCACTAAACCGAATTTTGAAAAATCAAATGTATTTGTGTATCAGGGTTGAGGTCAATCCATTTAAATTCCAGTCAATTCAGAAAGTAAACCAAATTCAAATTTGTAATTCTTGTCATTGAATTTTCTTTTTGAGAATTGGAATTGGAATTCCAGTGTACTCCCTGAATTGACTTGAATTTAAATGCAATTGACCCCAACCTACAAATGAAATTGTGGTTATAACCATACTTTATAAACTGGTACATTTGTACACTATATCTACAAAAGTATGTGGACATCCCTTCAAATTAGTGGATTTCAACCACACTCATTGCTGACAGGTTTGCATAAAATCGAGCACACAGCCATGCAATCTCCATAGACAAACATTGGCAGTAGAATGGCCTTTATGAAGAGCTCAGTGACTTTCAACGTGGCACCGCCACTTTTCCAACCAGTCAGTTTGTCAAATTTCTGCCCTGCTAGAGCTGCCCCGGTTAACTGTAAGTGCTTTTATTGTGAAGTGGAAACATCTAGGAGCAACAACGGCTCAGCCGCGAAGTGGTAGGCCACACAAGCTCACAGAACGGGACCATCGAGCGCTGAAGCACGTAGCGCGTAAAAATCATCTGTCCTCGGTTGCAACACTCACTAGTTCCAAACTGCCTCTGGAAGTAATGTCAGCACAATAACTGTTCGTCGGGACCTTCATGAAATGGGTTTCCATGGCCGAGCAGCCGCACACAAGCCTAAGATCACCATGCGCAATGCCAAGCGTCGGTATTAGTGGTGTAAAGCTCGCCGCCATTGGACTCTGGAGCAGTGGAAACACGTTCTCTGGAGTGATGAATCACGCTTCACCATCTGGTAGTCCAACGGACGAATTTGGGTTTGGTGGATGCCAGGAGAACACTACATACCCGAATGCATAGTGCCAACTGTAAAGTTTAGTGGAGGTAGAATAATGGTCTGGGACTGTTTTTCTTGGTTCAGGCTAGGCCCCTTAGTTCCAGTGAAGGGAAATCGTAATGCTACAGCATACAATGACATTCTAGACGATTATGTGCTTCCAACTTTGTGACAACAGTTTCCTGTTTTAGCATGACAATGCCCCCTTGCACAAAGTGAGGTCCATACAGAAATGGTTTATCAAGGTCCGTGTGGAAGAACTTGACTGGCCTGCACAGAGCTCTGACCTCCACCCCATCGAACACCTTTGGGATGAATTGTAACGGCGACTGCGAGCCAGGCCTAATCGCCCAACATCATTGCCCGACCTCACTAATGCTCTTGTGGCTGAATGGAAGCAAGTCCCCGCAGCAATGTTCCAACATCTAGTAGAAAGCCTTCCCAGAGGAGTTGAAGCTGTTATAGCAGCAAAGGGGGGGGCAACTCCATATTAATGCCCATGATTTTGGAATGAGATGTTCGACAAGCAGGTGTCCACATACTTTTGGTCATGTAGTATATGTCAGATGAGGATTACACGTAATGTTTGTGCTCTGTTCTTCCTGGCAGATGAAGGATGTGTTCTTCTTCCTCTTCTTCCTGAGTGTGTGGCTCATAGCGTACGGCGTGGCTACTCAGGCCCTTCTCCACCCCAACGACCCGCGCCTAGACTGGGTGTTCCGCAGGGTCCTGTACCGACCCTACCTGCACATCTTTGGCCAGATCCCATTGGAAGAGATTGATGGTGAGATAGAATGTTTTCTGTTTTCTAGCAATTTGTGTGCTCTGTTATAGTCATATACATGCAGTTTCCATGTAGTTCAGTTTACAAGTAGTTTACATGTAGTTCAGTTTACAAGTAGTTTACACGTAGTTCAGTTTACAAGTAGTTTACACGTAGTTCAGTTTACAAGTGTACATGTAGTTTACATGTAGTTCAGTTAACATGTAGTTTACATGTAGTTTGCATGTAGTTCAGTTTACATGTAGTTGACATATAGTTCCATTTACATGTACTTTACACGTATTTTACATGTAGTTCCATTTTCATGTAGTTTACATGTAGTTTCGTTTACATGTAGTATACTTGTAGTATACATGTAGTTCAGTTAACATGTAGTTTACATGTAGTTCCATTTACTTGTATTTTACATGTAGTTCCATTTACTTGTATTTTACATGTAGTTTACATGTAGTATACATGTAGTTACATGTAGTTCAGTTTACATGTAGTTTACATATAGTTATGTTTACATGTAGGATATACAGTACCAGTCAAAAGTTTGGACACACCTACTCATTCCAGGGTTTTTCTTTATTTGTACTATTTTCTACATTGTAGAATAGTAGTGAAGACATCAAAACTATGAAATAACAGATATGGAATCATGTAGTAACCAAAAAAGTGTTAAACAAATCAAAATATATTTTAGATTTGAGATTCTTCAAAGTAGCCACCCTTTGCCTTGATGACAGCTTTGCACACTCTTGTCATTCTCTCAACCAGCTTCATGAAGTAGTCACCAGGAATGCATTTCAATTAACAGGTGTGCCTTCTTAAAAGTTAATTTGTGGAATTTCTTCCTTCTTAATGTGTTTGAGCCAATCAGTTGTGTTGTGACAGGGTATGGGGGGGTATACAGAAGATAGCCCTATTTGGTAAAAGACCAAGTCCATATTATGGCAAGAACAGCTCAAATAAGCAAAGAGAAACGACAGTCTATCATTACTTTAAGACATAAAGGTCAGTCAATCAGGAAAATGTCAAGAACCTTGAACGTTTCTTCAAGTGCAGTCGCAAAAACCAACTCAGTTCATTAGAGGTAACTGCACCTCAGATTGCAGCCCAAATAAATGCTTCACAGAGTTCAAGTAACAGACACATGAATACATGATTCAAAATGTGTTATTTCATAGTTTCGATGTCTTCAGTATTATTCTACAATGTAGAAAATAGTAAAAATAAAGAAAAACCCTGGAGTAGGTGTGTCCAAACTTTTGACTGGTGCTGTTTGTAGTTCAGTTAACATGTAGTTTACATGTAGTTCAGTTTCGTTCGGTGCGACATCTTGTCATTCAATGTATCTCTTGAATTGTTAGTGACTATAAGGGCCCTTGGTGTAAAACAAAGTATTTCTCCATGCTTGACCACACTGCCGGGCACTGCTCAGCGGGCAACCTGCGTCTGTGTTAAGCAGTGCATTTTCTTGTTCGTAAAAAGCAAATATCTGTGAACGACAGATAATGAAGAACTATCTTAATCTAATCTTCCCAGAGGCACGGATGCCCGACACCAACTGCACCACGGAGATAGAGGAGATCATCATGGGAACTCTGCCCCCCTGCCCCAACATCTACGCCAACTGGCTGGTCATCCTGCTGCTGGTCATCTTCTTACTGGTTACCAACGTTCTGCTGCTCAACCTCCTCATCGCCATGTTCAGGTCTAAAACTCAACACACGCGGCACTCTGGTCACAGTCATCGCCCAGGAAAGAATAGTTCACTCTGATGAGGGAGCTTGACTTCAAAACATGTCCCAATTCAGGGCCAAATTCAATTCAAAATGTGCTGCAAGAAGAGAGATTTGGATGTATTCATTGACATCAAAAGAAACTCTCAGGCACAATCATTCAAACATACTTTTGTTGTTTTTTCACTGACCCAGAACACGTGGTAAAACGTTTTGTTTGAGTAAAGCCCCTAGTCCTACGGTGTTTTTAATGATTTAAAGGAAGTCTGGACTGAACTTTGACAGTTTTTTTTTTTCTGTTTTTTTCTGTCATTTAGCAGACACTCTTATCCAGAGCGACTTACAGGAGCAATTAGGGTTAAGTGCCTTGCTCAAGGGCACATTGACAGATTTTTCACCTAGTCAGCTCGGGGATTAGAACCAGCGACCTTTCGGTTACTAGCACAACGCTCTTAACCACTAACCATCTGACATGATTATTAATAATATTAATTATTAGGGTTGTGTATTTCATGGGTGTACACAATTCAACTGTCTCTCTGCCTTGGATTTTCCACAGAAAAAGATGAATACTTACTTAACAGTATCTCATGCACTGTATTCTCACTGTGATCTTTCCTCCACCTCCGTGCTTACAGCTACACGTTCCAGGTGGTGCAGGGCAACACGGACATCTTCTGGAAGTTCCAGAGGTACAACCTGATCGTGGAGTACCACAGCCGGCCAGCCTTAGCTCCGCCCTTCATCATAATCAGCCACTGCTCCCAGCTCCTCCTCAGCCTCGTCAAGAGGCCTGAGCCCAAACTGGAGCAACTGGGTAGGGCCATAGACATACGTATTGACATCGCATACATACATGTATACTTACGTACTGTAGGTAAATACTTACACACACGCATTCACACGTTCATATACAGTACATGTGTTTTTATATGTTGTCGGTTGCAACAAGCCCTACTGCACATCGTAGAGTGAACGTACACAATGTAATTCAGTTTAAAATGAAAAAGAACACACATGGACAGTGTACAGGTCCTTAGACCGTGGTGTTGGTGCTAGTATGTATAATCTTACAGAGTGGTGTTGGTGCTAGTATATAGAATCTTACAGAGTGGTGTTGGTGCTAGTATATAGAATTTTACAGAGTGGTGTTGGCACTAATATATAGAATCTTACAGAGTGGTGTTGGTGCTAGTATATAGAATCTTACAGAGTGGTGTTGGTGCTAGTATATAGAATCTTACAGAGTGGTGTTGGTGCTAGTATATAGAATCTTACAGAGTGGTGTTGGTGCTAGTATGTAGAATCTTACAGAGTGGTGTTGGTGCTAGTATATAGAATCTTACAGAGTGGTGTTGGTGCTAGTATATAGAATCTTACAGAGTGGTGTTGGTGCTAGTATATAGAATCTTACAGAGTGGTGTTGGTGCTAGTATGTAGAATCTTACAGAGTGGTGTTGGTGCTAGTATATAGAATCTTACAGAGTGGTGTTGGTGCTAGTATATATAATCTTACAGAGTGGTGTTGGTGCTAGTATATAGAATCTTACAGAGTGGTGTTGGTGCTAGTATATAGAATCTTACAGAGTGGTGTTGGTGCTAGTATATAGAATCTTACAGAGTGGTGTTGGTGCTAGTATATAGAATCTTACAGAGTGGTGTTGGTGCTAGTATATATAATCTTACAGAGTGGTGTTGGTGCTAGTATATATAATCTTACAGAGTGGTGTTGGTGCTAGTATATAGAATCTTACAGAGTGGTGTTGGTGCTAGTATATAGAATCTTACAGAGTGGTGTTGGTGCTAGTATATAGAATCTTACAGAGTGGTGTTGGTGCTAGTATATATAATCTTAGAGTGGTGTTGGTGATAGTATATAGAATCTTACAGAGTGGTGTTGGTGCTAGTATATAGAATCTTACAGAGTGGTGTTGGTGCTAGTATATATAATCTTAGAGTGGTGTTGGTGATAGTATATAGAATCTTACAGAGTGGTGTTGGTGCTAGTATATAGAATCTTACAGAGTGGTGTTGGTACTAGTATATAGAATCTTAGAGTGGTGTTGGTGATAGTATATAGAATCTTACAGAGTGGTGTTGGTGCTAGTATATAGAATCTTACAGAGTGGTGTTGGTGCTAGTATATATAATCTTAGAGTGGTGTTGGTGATAGTATATAGAATCTTACAGAGTGGTGTTGGTGCTAGTATATAGAATCTTACAGAGTGGTGTTGGTACTAGTATATAGAATCTTAGAGTGGTGTTGGTGATAGTATATAGAATCTTACAGAGTGGTGTTGGTGCTAGTATATAGAATCTTACAGAGTGGTGTTGGTGCTAGTATATAGAATCTTACAGAGTGGTGTTGGTGCTAGTATGTAGAATCTTACAGAGTGGTGTTGGTGCTAGTATGTAGAATCTTACAGAGTGGTGTTGGTGCTAGTATATAGAATCTTACAGAGTGGTGTTGGTGCTAGTATATAGAATCTTACAGAGTGGTGTTGGTGCTAGTATATAGAATCTTACAGAGTGGTGTTGGTGCTAGTATGTAGAATCTTACAGAGTGGTGTTGGTGCTAGTATATAGAATCTTACAGAGTGGTGTTGGTGCTAGTATATAGAATCTTACAGAGTGGTGTTGGTGCTAGTATGTAGAATCTTACAGAGTGGTGTTGGTGCTAGTATATAGAATCTTACAGAGTGGTGTTGGTGCTAGTATATAGAATCTTACAGAGTGGTGTTGGCACCAGTATATAGAATCTTAGAGTGGTGTTGGTGATAGTATATAGAATCTTACAGAGTGGTGTTGGTGCTAGTATATAGAATCTTACAGAGTGGTGTTGGTGCTAGTATATAGAATCTTACAGAGTGGTGTTGGTGCTAGTATGTAGAATCTTACAGAGTGGTGTTGGTGCTAGTATATAGAATCTTACAGAGTGGTGTTGGTGCTAGTATATATAATCTTACAGAGTGGTGTTGGTGCTAGTATATAGAATCTTACAGAGTGGTGTTGGTGCTAGTATATAGAATCTTACAGAGTGGTGTTGGTGCTAGTATATAGAATCTTACAGAGTGGTGTTGGTGCTAGTATATAGAATCTTACAGAGTGGTGTTGGTGCTAGTATATAGAATCTTACAGAGTGGTGTTGGTGCTAGTATATATAATCTTACAGAGTGGTGTTGGTGCTAGTATATAGAATCTTACAGAGTGGTGTTGGTGCTAGTATATAGAATCTTACAGAGTGGTGTTGGTGCTAGTATATAGAATCTTACAGAGTGGTGTTGGTGCTAGTATATATAATCTTAGAGTGGTGTTGGTGATAGTATATAGAATCTTACAGAGTGGTGTTGGTGCTAGTATATAGAATCTTACAGAGTGGTGTTGGTGCTAGTATATATAATCTTAGAGTGGTGTTGGTGATAGTATATAGAATCTTACAGAGTGGTGTTGGTGCTAGTATATAGAATCTTACAGAGTGGTGTTGGTACTAGTATATAGAATCTTAGAGTGGTGTTGGTGATAGTATATAGAATCTTACAGAGTGGTGTTGGTGCTAGTATATAGAATCTTACAGAGTGGTGTTGGTGCTAGTATATAGAATCTTACAGAGTGGTGTTGGTGCTAGTATGTAGAATCTTACAGAGTGGTGTTGGTGCTAGTATGTAGAATCTTACAGAGTGGTGTTGGTGCTAGTATATAGAATCTTACAGAGTGGTGTTGGTGCTAGTATATAGAATCTTACAGAGTGGTGTTGGTGCTAGTATATAGAATCTTACAGAGTGGTGTTGGTGCTAGTATGTAGAATCTTACAGAGTGGTGTTGGTGCTAGTATATAGAATCTTACAGAGTGGTGTTGGTGCTAGTATGTATAATCTTACAGAGTGGTGTTGGTGCTAGTATGTAGAATCTTACAGAGTGGTGTTGGTGCTAGTATATAGAATCTTACAGAGTGGTGTTGGTGCTAGTATATAGAATCTTACAGAGTGGTGTTGGCACCAGTATATAGAATCTTAGAGTGGTGTTGGTGATAGTATATAGAATCTTACAGAGTGGTGTTGGTGCTAGTATATAGAATCTTACAGAGTGGTGTTGGTGCTAGTATATAGAATCTTACAGAGTGGTGTTGGTGCTAGTATATAGAATCTTACAGAGTGGTGTTGGTCCTAGTATATAGAATCTTAGAGTGGTGTTGGTGATAGTATATAGAATCTTACAGAGTGGTGTTGGTGCTAGTATATAGAATCTTACAGAGTGGTGTTGGTGCTAGTATATAGAATCTTACAGAGTGGTGTTGGTGCTAGTATATATAATCTTACAGAGTGGTGTTGGCACCAGTATATAGAATCTTAGAGTGGTGTTGGTGATAGTATATAGAATCTTACAGAGTGGTGTTGGTGCTAGTATATAGAATCTTACAGAGTGGTGTTGGTGCTAGTATATAGAATCTTACAGAGTGGTGTTGGTGCTAGTATATAGAATCTTACAGAGTGGTGTTGGTGCTAGTATATAGAATCTTACAGAGTGGTGTTGGTGCTAGTATATAGAATCTTACAGAGTGGTGTTGGTCCTAGTATATAGAATCTTACAGAGTGGTGTTGGTGCTAGTATGTAGAATCTTACAGAGTGGTGTTGGTACTAGTATATAGAATCTTACAGAGTGGTGTTGGTGCTAGTATATAGAATCTTACAGAGTGGTGTTGGTGATAGTATATAGAATCTTACAGAGTGGTGTTGGTGATAGTATATAGAATCTTACAGAGTGGTGTTGGTGCTGTGTGTTCAGAGAGGGAGCTGCCTGCAGGTCTGGACCAGAGGTTGATGACCTGGGAGACTGTACAGAAGGAGAACTACCTGGCCAAACTGGAACACCAGCACCTGGAGAGCAGCGAGGAGAGACTGAAGAGCACCTCTTCCAAGTAACCCTTACACTGTTTTGTTTTGTAAATGGTATTGATCCATTCCCACCACGTTATGTCTGCTGTATATTTGTAATTCTTATGAACTACCTTTAAGTCAGTCTGTACCCTTCAGTTGTGTCTGTGATATTCAATGTGTTTTTCAAATGTTTTTCTTTGTGACAAAAGGGTTCAGAGCTTATTGAAGATTGTAGGAGGATTCAAGGAGCAAGAGAAGCGGATGTCATCCATGGAAGCTCAGGTACAAAAATAGCTATTTATTTATCTTGCCCGGCATAATAGAACCAATAGAGTAGTCCCAAAAGTGCAAACTCGGCCAGACAACACCAGTGATGGTACATGTGTGTGTATTATCAAAGGTGTGTAATAGGTATGCCTCTGTCTGTCCCAACCCCAGGTGAAGTACAGTGGGGAGGTGCTGTCCTGGATCGCTGAGTGCCTTTCCCTGAGTACACTCAAGTGTGAGAGAGAGGCCCCCAGAGTTCCATGTGAGTGATGATGCTAATGATGATCATGATGATACTAGTGATGATGCTAGTGATACTAGTGATGATGCTAGTGATGATGCTAGTGATAATACTAGTGATGATACTAGTGATACTAGTGATGATGCTAGTGATGATACTAGTAATGGTACTAGTGATGATACTAGTGATGATACTAGTGATGATGCTAGTGATGATGCTAGTGATGATACTAGTGATGATGCTAGTGATGATACTAGTGATGCTAGTGATGATGCTAGTGATGGTACTAGTGATACTAGTGATGATACTAGTGATACTAGTGATTATACTAGTGATGATGCTAGTGATGATGCTTGTGATGATACTAGTGATGATGCTAGTGATGATACTGGTGATGATGCTAGTGATTATACTAGTGATGATGCTAGTGATGATGCTAGTGATGATACTGGTGATGATGCTAGTGATGATACTGGTGATGATGCTAGTGATGATACTAGTGATGATGCTAATGATGATCATGATGATACTAGTGATGATGCTAGTGATGATGCTAGTGATGATGCTAGTGATGATACTAGTGATACTAGTGATGATGCTAGTGATAATACTAGTGATGATACTAGTGATACTAGTGATGATGCTAGTGATGATACTAGTGATGATGCTAGTGATAATACTAGTGATGGTACTAGTGATACTATTGATGATACTAGTGATGATACTAGTGATGATGCTAGTGATGATGCTAGTGATAATACTAGTGGTGATGGTACTAGTGATACTATTGATGATGCTAGTGATGATACTAGTGATTATACTAGTGATGATGCTAGTGATGATGCTAGTGATGATGCTAGTGATGATACTAGTGATGATACTAGTGATGCTAGTGATGATGCTAGTGATGGTACTAGTGATACTAGTGATGATACTAGTGATGATGCTAGTGATGATGCTAGTGATGATACTAGTGATGATACTAGTGATGATGCTAGTGATGATGCTAGTGATTATACTAGTGATGATGCTAGTGATGATGCTAGTGATGATGCTAGTGATGATGCTAGTGATGATGCTAGTGATGATACTAGTGATGATACTAGTGATGCTAGTGATTATGCTAGTGATGGTACTAGTGATACTAGTGATGATGCTAGTGATGATGCTAGTGATGGTACTAGTGATACTAGTGATGATACTAGTGATGATACTAGTGATACTAGTGATTATACTAGTGATGATGCTAGTGATGATGCTTGTGATGATACTAGTGATGATGCTAGTGATGATGCTAGTGTTGATACTGGTGATGATGCTAGTGATTATACTAGTGATGATGCTAGTGATGATGCTAGTGATGATACTGGTGATGATGCTAGTGATGATACTGGTGATGATGCTAGTGATGATACTAGTGATGATGCTAATGATGATCATGATGATACTAGTGATGATGCTAGTGATGATGCTAGTGATGATACTAGTGATACTAGTGATGATGCTAGTGATAATACTAGTGATGATACTAGTGATACTAGTGATGATGCTAGTGAAGATACTAGTGATGATACTAGTGATACTAGTGATGATGCTAGTGATGATACTAGTGATGATGCTAGTGATGATACTAGTGATGATGCTAGTGATGATGCTTGTGATGATACTAGTGATGATGCTAGTGATGATGCTAGTGATGATACTGGTGATGATGCTAGTGATTATACTAGTGATGATGCTAGTGATGATGCTAGTGATGATACTGGTGATGATGCTAGTGATGATACTAGTGATGATGCTAATGATGATCATGATGATACTAGTGATGATGCTAGTGATGATGCTAGTGATGATACTAGTGATACTAGTGATGATGCTAGTGATAATACTAGTGATGATACTAGTGATACTAGTGATGATGCTAGTGAAGATACTAGTGATGATACTAGTGATACTAGTGATGATGCTAGTGATGATACTAGTGATGATGCTAGTGATGATACTAGTGATGATGCTAGTATTAATACTAGTGATGGTACTAGTGATACTATTGATGATACTAGTGATGATACTAGTGATGATACTAGTGATGATGCTAGTGATGATGCTAGTGATAATACTAGTGGTGATGGTACTAGTGATACTATTGATGATGCTAGTGATGATACTAGTGATTATACTAGTGATGATGCTAGTGATGATACTAGTGATGCTAGTGATGATGCTAGTGATGGTACTAGTGATACTAGTGATGATACTAGTGATGATGCTAGTGATGATGCTAGTGATGATACTAGTGATGCTAGTGATGATACTAGTGATGATACTAGTGATGATGCTAGTGATGATGCTAGTGATGATGCTAGTGATGATACTAGTGATGATGCTAGTGATGATGCTAGTGATGATACTAGTGATGATACTAGTGATGCTAGTGATGCTAGTGATGATTCTAGTGATGGTACTAGTGATACTAGTGATGATGCTAGTGATGATGCTAGTGATTATACTAGTGATGACGCTAGGGATGATGCTAGTGATGGTACTAGTGATACTAGTGATGATACTAGTGGTGATGCTAGTGATGATGCTAGTGATGATTCTAGTGATGATGCTAGTGATGATACTAGTGATGATACTAGTGATGCTAGTGATGATACTAGTGATGATACTAGTGATGATGCTAGTGATGATGCTAGTGAATATACTAGTGATGATGCTAGTGATGATGCTAGTGATGATGCTAGTGATGATACTAGTGATGATACTAGTGATGATGCTAGTGATGGTACTTGTGATACTAGTGGTGATGCTAGTGATGATACTAGTGATTATACTAGTGATGATGCTAGTGATGATGCTAGTGATGATGCTAGTGATGATACTAGTGATGATACTAGTGATGCTAGTGATGATGCTAGTGATGATGCTAGTGATTATACTAGTGATGATGCTAGTGATGATGCTAGTGATGATGCTAGTGATGATGCTAGTGATGATGCTAGTGATGATACAAGTGATGATACTAGTGATGCTAGTGATTATGCTAGTGATGGTACTAGTGATACTAGTGATGATGCTAGTGATGATGCTAGTGATGGTACTAGTGATACTAGTGATGATACTAGTGATGATACTAGTGATACTAGTGATTATACTAGTGATGATGCTAGTGATGATGCTTGTGATGATACTAGTGATGATGCTAGTGATGATGCTAGTGAAGATACTGGTGATGATGCTAGTGATTATACTAGTGATGATGCTAGTGATGATGCTAGTGATGATACTGGTGATGATGCTAGTGATGATACTGGTGATGAGGCTAGTGATGATACTAGTGATGATGCTAATGATGATCATGATGATACTAGTGATGATGCTAGTGATGATGCTAGTGATGATACTAGTGATACTAGTGATGATGCTAGTGATAATACTAGTGATGATACTAGTGATACTAGTGATGATGCAAGTGAAGATACTAGTGATGATACTAGTGATACTAGTGATGATGCTAGTGATGATACTAGTGATGATGCTAGTGATGATACTAGTGATGATGCTAGTGATGATGCTTGTGATGATACTAGTGATGATGCTAGTGATGATGCTAGTGATGATACTGGTGATGATGCTAGTGATTATACTAGTGATGATGCTAGTGATGATGCTAGTGATGATACTGGTGATGATGCTAGTGATGATACTGGTGATGATGCTAGTGATGATACTAGTGATGATGCTAATGATGATCATGATGATACTAGTGATGATGCTAGTGATGATGCTAGTGATGATACTAGTGATACTAGTGATGATGCTAGTGATAATACTAGTGATGATACTAGTGATACTAGTGATACTTGATTATTATTTGACCATGCTTGTCACTTATGAACATTTTTGAACATCTTGGCATGGTTCTGTTATCTTCACCCGGCACAGCCAGAAGAGGACTGGCCACCCCTCATAGCCTGGTTCCTCTCTAGGTTTCTTCCTAGGTTTTCGCCTTTCTAGGGAGTTTTTCCTAGCCACCGTGCTTCTACACCTGCATTACTAGCTGTTTGGGGTTTTAGGCTGGGTTTCTGTACAGCACTTCGAGATATTAGCTGATGTAAGAAGGGCTATATAAAATAAAATTGATTGAATTGATGATGCTAGTGAAGATACTAGTGATGATACTAGTGATACTAGTGATGATGCTAGTGATGATACTAGTGATGATGCTAGTGATGATACTAGTGATGATGCTAGTATTAATACTAGTGATGGTACTAGTGATACTATTGATGATACTAGTGATGATACTAGTGATGATACTAGTGATGATGCTAGTGATGATGCTAGTGATAATACTAGTGGTGATGGTACTAGTGATACTATTGATGATGCTAGTGATGATACTAGTGATTATACTAGTGATGATGCTAGTGATGATACTAGTGATGCTAGTGATGATGCTAGTGATGGTACTAGTGATACTAGTGATGATACTAGTGATGATGCTAGTGATGATGCTAGTGATGATACTAGTGATGCTAGTGATGATACTAGTGATGATACTAGTGATGATGCTAGTGATGATGCTAGTGATGATGCTAGTGATGATACTAGTGATGATGCTAGTGATGATGCTAGTGATGATACTAGTGATGATACTAGTGATGCTAGTGATGCTAGTGATGATTCTAGTGATGGTACTAGTGATACTAGTGATGATGCTAGTGATGATGCTAGTGATTATACTAGTGATGACGCTAGGGATGATGCTAGTGATGGTACTAGTGATACTAGTGATGATACTAGTGGTGATGCTAGTGATGATGCTAGTGATGATTCTAGTGATGATGCTAGTGATGATACTAGTGATGATACTAGTGATGCTAGTGATGATACTAGTGATGATACTAGTGATGATGCTAGTGATGATGCTAGTGATTATACTAGTGATGATGCTAGTGATGATGCTAGTGATGATGCTAGTGATGATACTAGTGATGATACTAGTGATGATGCTAGTGATGGTACTAGTGATACTAGTGATGATGCTAGTGATGATACTAGTGATTATACTAGTGATGATGCTAGTGATGATGCTAGTGATGATGCTAGTGATGATACTAGTGATGATACTAGTGATGCTAGTGATGGTACTAGTGATACTAGTGATGATGCTAGTGATGATACTAGTGATTATACTAGTGATGATGCTAGTGATGATGCTAGTGATGATACTGGTGATGATGCTAGTGATGATTCTAGTGATGATGCTAGTGATGATGCTAGTGATGATGCTAGTGATGATGCTAGTGATGATACTAGTGATGCTAGTGATGATGCTAGTGATGGTACTAGTGATACTATTGATGATACTAGTGATGATACTAGTGATGATGCTAGTGGTGATGGTACTAGTGATACTATTGATGATGCTAGTGATGATGCTAGTGATGATACTAGTGATGATGCTAGTGATGATGCTAGTGATTATACTAGTGATGATGCTAGTGATGATGCTAGTGATGATGCTAGTGATGATACTAGTGATGATACTAGTGATGCTAGTGATGATGCTAGTGATAATACTAGTGATGATGCTAGTGATGATGCTAGTGATGATACTAGTGATGATACTAGTGATGCTAGTGATGATACTAGTGATGATACTAGTGATGATGCTAGTGATGATGCTAGTGATTATACTAGTGATGATGCTAGTGATGCTAGTGATGATGCTAGTGATGATACTAGTGATGATACTAGTGATGCTAGTGATGATGCTAGTGATGGTACTAGTGATACTAGTCATGATGCTAGTGATGATACTAGTGATACTAGTGATGATACTAGTGGTGATGCTAGTGATGATGCTAGTGATGATTCTAGTGATGATGCTAGTGATGATACTAGTGATGATACTAGTGATGCTAGTGATGATACTAGTGATGATACTCGTGATGATGCTAGTGATGATGCTAGTGATTATACTAGTGATGATGCTAGTGATGATGCTAGTGATGATGCTAGTGATGATACTAGTGATGATACTAGTGATGATGCTAGTGATGGTACTAGTGATACTAGTGATGATGCTAGTGATGATACTAGTGATTATACTAGTGATGATGCTAGTGATGATGCTAGTGATGATGCTAGTGATGATACTAGTGATGATACTAGTGATGCTAGTGATGGTACTAGTGATACTAGTGATGATGCTAGTGATGATACTAGTGATTATACTAGTGATGATGCTAGTGATGATGCTAGTGATGATATTGGTGATGATGCTAGTGATGATTCTAGTGATGATGCTAGTGATGATGCTAGTGATGATGCTAGTGATGATGCTAGTGATGATACTAGTGATGCTAGTGATGATGCTAGTGATGGTACTAGTGATACTATTGATGATACTAGTGATGATACTAGTGATGATGCTAGTGGTGATGGTACTAGTGATACTATTGATGATGCTAGTGATGATGCTAGTGATGATACTAGTGATGATGCTAGTGATGATGCTAGTGATTATACTAGTGATGATGCTAGTGATGATGCTAGTGATGATGCTAGTGATGATACTAGTGATGATACTAGTGATGCTAGTGATGATGCTAGTGATAATACTAGTGATGATGCTAGTGATGATGCTAGTGATGATACTAGTGATGATACTAGTGATGATACTAGTGATGCTAGTGATGATACTAGTGATGATACTAGTGATGATGCTAGTGATGATGCTAGTGATTATACTAGTGATGATGCTAGTGATGATGCTAGTGATGATACTAGTGATGATACTAGTGATGCTAGTGATGATGCTAGTGATGGTACTAGTGATACTAGTCATGATGCTAGTGATGATACTAGTGATTATACTAGTGATGATGCTAGTGATGATGCTAGTGATGATGCTAGTGATGCTAGTGATGATGCTAGTGATGGTACTAGTGATACTATTGATGATACTAGTGATGATACTAGTGATTATACTAGTGATGATGCTAGTGATGATGCTAGTGATTATACTAGTGATGATGCTAGTGATGATGCTAGTGATGATGCTAGTGATGATGCTAGTGATGATACTAGTGATGATACTAGTGATGCTAGTGATGATGCTAGTGGTGATGGTACTAGTGATACTATTGATGATGCTAGTGATGATACTAGTGATTATACTAGTGATGATGCTAGTGATGATGCTAGTGATTATACTAGTGATGATGCTAGTGATGATGCTAGTGATGATGCTAGTGATGATACTAGTGATGATACTAGTGATGCTAGTGATGATGCTAGTGATAATACTAGTGATGATGCTAGTGATGATGCTAGTGATGATACTAGTGATGATACTAGTGATGCTAGTGATGATACTAGTGATGATACTAGTGATGATGCTAGTGATGATGCTAGTGATGATGCTAGTGATGCTAGTGATGATGCTAGTGATGATACTAGTGATGATACTAGTGATGCTAGTGATGATGCTAGTGATGGTACTAGTGATACTAGTCATGATGCTAGTGATGATACTAGTGATTATACTAGTGATGATGCTAGTGATGATGCTAGTGATTATACTAGTGATGATGCTAGTGATGATCCTAGTGATGGTACTAGTGATACTAGTGATGATACTAGTGATGATACTATTGATGATGCTATCGATGGTACTAGTGGTGATGCTAGTGATGATACTAGTGATGATGCTAGTGATGATGATAATGATGCTAATAGTGATGCTGATAGAGGTGATGTAGTGATGATGCTAGTGATGATACTAGTGATGATGCTAGTGATGATGCTAGTGATGATCATACTATAGTTGTTTTTTTTACAACAATATACAGTAGATGCTAGTGGCTACAATTTTTTTTTTTTTTACCTAGTGGTTTTAACTCTGATTTGCAGGTATGAAGCATTGTTGACAAAGTGGCTTTGTGTCCTGGGTGGGTTGTACAGGCAGGAACTCTCTGTTACAACAGCATAGTCTAAATGTCAATCTTTCTTATAGCTGTCAAGGCTACTGGTTTCACAGGTGTGAAGGCCAGCACTTCCAGAGATCCCCATCAGAATGTGTCAGACAAGGAGGTCAAGCCAGAGAGGAGAGAGGCTAAACCAGGCCCCTCGGGATACGGAGCAAACAAGAGGTTTCCTTACATCGACAAATAACATCCATATCAAAAGTAGTGTTTTTGTAATATGAATCCCAGCCTGGAAATCAAACCACTAAGCCGACTAGGTGAAAAATCTGTCGATGTGCCCTTAAGCAAGGCACTTAACCCTAATTGCTCCTGTAAGTCGCTCTGGATAAGAGCGTCTGCTAAATGACTAAAATGTAAATGTAAATGTAATTTTCTGAATGTTTTTAGTGTAAAATTAGCTTGTGTGCTGGCTGAGACATGACTGAATCTGAATCCAAAGTGCCTTATTAAAATGAATAGCCTTGATCCAAATGTCTGACTGTGATTTGTGATGTACCATGTTTCTACTCAAGAGTGCCACCACCAATACATTCCGAAATATCTCAGTACCAAGAATAATTTACATGTGACAAATACAATTGTATTTTATTTGAATTTAATGTTAAGACCCTGTGCAACCACTTTTTTAAAGGAGACAAGGAAATGATATTTTTTTCACCAATCAGATCTGAACAATATCTGATGTGAAAAGATCAGAATTGGGCTGCCTGTGTAAACGCAGCCTTAGATATTTATTAAGTGAAGCCAGTTCAGGCAGGAAACTCAGCCGGTGCTGCGTTCAATCTATCTGGTTAACAGCATCAACTGAGCTTGCACCAATCAGATTCAAACACTTCCGGCTTTGATCCACCCCACTGGTGTTTTCCATGAGGGGGGCCCCAAGCAGTTCTCTCTTTGATATTACCATAAGAAAAAAGGGGTAAGTAATGGAAAGATATAGTTGAGACTTTAAATAAAGTTTGCATGCATTATGTAGTCATGTGTAGCTCAGTTGGTAGAGCATGGCGTTTGCAACGCCAGGGTTGTGGGTTCGTTTCCCACGGGGGACCAGTATGAAAAGGAAATGTATGCACTCTGGATAAGAGCGTCTGCTAAATGACTAAAAATGTAAAAATTATATATATATTTTTTTGTCATTACTTGAAAATGAACAGAAACACAAAAGTATAATGTGAACTGCATGATGTAATTTGGGTGTGAGTACCTCTATCTGACCACTAGAGAGAAGCCTCTTATAAGATAAGGAACATTGATGACATCAGGGATCCTATTTACAAGTCATTGTAGGAAGAATACGAGCTCCTATCAATCACTTTTGTCCTGTAAAGGGTTGATTATGGATGTCTGACCTGTAGTATCCTATTGTCTTCTCTCTTTCTAATTCATCTAGCTAATAATGTAGGCTAACAACTTTATAATGGCAAATTAAAAAAATCGCATTCAACATAATTTCTCGACCGGACATTTTGTTGTCAGCTACTGCTTCCTGTGTAGTCATGGAGATGGAATATAGAGAGGTCACCTATCTTTGCTATGATGGATTCTGTGACAGTATGTGCAATGTCCATGTTACACTGAAATTCAAGCACTTTCACACCTTGAAATGGTCCCATTCAAAGCATAAAAGCATTTTCAAGGTTTTTAAGCACCTGTAAGAACCCTGCAAAAAGGTTTTGTAAAAGCAGATGCTTAATCAATGACAAACAACATTTATTTTCATAAGCTTTAGTGAACCAAAAAGCATTTCAAGATGAAGTGAACAAGAGCATCGGTACAGTTACGCAACAAACAACGGAAAGTATCAAACAAACAGCTCTCCAGTCCATGAGCAATGAAGTAGATCTGTCTGAAATGGTGGATTTATACACCGCTGTCAGAAAACACTAGGTTCAATGGAAGGTGGCGTGGTAATAAGCATGGTACATCATTAAAAAGTAGACCCTTCAAAAAGACCAGTAGTGATGACTCCCACATTCCATTCGTGAACTGACAATGAAATATATTAGTCAATTATTTAATAATTTAAAACGATCTTCGGCTAACCAAGAACAGTGTTCTGACAGCACGGTTTTCATAGATTTTGCAATTTTATAATTAACACAAATTGTTTTTGGCTTGTCATACACAAACAGCGATGTAGGTAATGAATATCTAATGCAGCATGAGCTGGTTTGTCACATGGTAATGGTCAGGCTACATAAACGGGTGGTCTCTCTGGGTAGTAGAACAACTACCCACACCTTCAGTAGGAAATGTGGTCATTGTGGATAAAACTACATCTTTAAATGTGATTTTCAATTTGAAGAGGCCAACTTCGGAGAAATGTGACTGCAAAGTGTTCTCTACACACACACGATTATATCACTCAGGTCATAAAGCTATTAAATCGTCCATCTTTTTTTTTTCATGTCCTCTGATCTCTACAGCTAGCAGGCATTTTGGATAAACAGTTGGAGGTAAACACTGGCAAACGTCTGCAAAATTGTTAACATGGTTGTAACCACCGCAAAATAAAAGCTCCTGATTGTTCAGTCAACAGTCAACAGTGTTCTGAAAGGCAGCATATTGGAGGAAATAAGACGATTTTACAAGTAACGGACTGCATTGACCCTTTCTGTTTTACTCTCTTGCACTGACTCTATGCACACACACTGGTCTCTACCCACACACTCACACACATGCATACTGACGCCACACACTTTCACACTCACTACATACGCTGCTTCTACAGCTCAGTCTATTATCTATCCTGTTGCCTGGTCACTATACCCCTACCTAGTACCTATATGTACATAGCTACCTCATACGACTGCACATCGACTCGGTACTGGTAATCCCTGTATATAACCATGTTATTTTCTACTTCCTGTATATAGCCATGTTAGTTTCTACTTCCTGTATATAACCATGTTAGTTTCTACTTCCTGTACATAGCCCCTGTAGCTCAGTTGGTAGAGCATGGCACTTGCAATGCCAGGGTTGTGGGTTCGTTTCCCACGGGGGGCCAGTATGAAAATGTATGCACTCAATAACTGTAAGTCGCTCTGGATAAGAGCGTTTTTTTTTTATGTTAGTTTCTACTTCCTGTATATAGCCATGTTAGTTTCTACTTCCTGTATATAGCCATGTTATTGTTTACTCATGATTTTTATTCGTTATTCACTGTGTATTTATTCCTTGTGTCACTATTTCTATTTAATATTGTTTTGTATCTTTCTCTTTAACTCTGCATTGTTGGAAAAGGACCCGTAAGTAAGCATTTCACTGCTAGTCTACACCTGTTGTTTACAAAGCATGTGACAAATACAATTTGATTTGGTTAGTGCACTGCAGCTCAGTACGAATCTCATTTGCTAGATGTTGGACAGTTATTCCTGCTCAGAGAAAGGCACCCATAGATTCTGCTGCAGCCTAACATATTTCAAACAGGACAATACACAGCGCCTTCAGAAAGTATTCATACCCCTTAACTTTTTCCACATTTTGCTGTGTTACAGCCTGAATTTAAAATGGATTAAAATGAGATTGTTTGTCACTGGCCTACACACAATACCCCATAATGTCAAGTGGGATTATGTTTTTTGAAATTTTTACAAATTCATTAAAAATGAAAAGATGAAATGTCTTGAGTATTCAACCCCTTTGTTATGGCACACCTAAATAAGTTCATGAGTAAAAATGTGCATAACAAGTCACATAAGTTGCATGGACTCACTCCGTGCAATAATAGTGTTTTATTTTTGAATTACTACCTCATCTCTGTACCCCACACATACAATTATCTGTAAGGTCCTTCAAACACAGATTCAACCACAAAGACCAGGGAGGTTTTCCAAGGCCTCACATAGAAGGGCACCTATTGGTAGATGGGTAAAAAAATAAATAAAGCAGATTGAATATCCCTTTGAGCATGGTGAAGTTATTAATTACACTTTGGATGGTGTATAAATACACCCAGTCACTACGATGATACAGGCGTCCTTCCTAACTCAGTTGCCGCATCGTAACGAAACCCCTCTGGGATTTCACCAGGGGGCCAATGGTGACTTTAAAACAGTTACAGAGTTTAATGGCTGTGATAGGAGAAAACTGAGGATGGATCAACAACATTGTAGTTACTCCACAATACTAACCTAATTGACAGAGCGAAAAAAAAGGAAGCCTGTAATATATTCCAAAACATACATCCTGTTTGCAACAAGGCACCAATGTAATACTGCAAATAATTGTGGCAAAGCAATTCACTTTTTATTCCTGAATACAAAGTGTTATGTTTTGGGCAAATCCAATACAACACATTACTGAGTACCACTCTCCATATTTTCAAGCACAGTGGTGGCTGCATCATGTTATGGGTATGCTTGTAATCGTTAAGGACTGGGGAGTTTTTCAGGATAAAAATAAATGGAATTGAAGTAAGCACAGGCAAAATCCTAGAGGAAAACCTGGTTCAGTCTGCTTTCCATCAGATACTGGGAGATGAATTCACCTTTCATCAGGACAATAACCTAAAACACAAGGCAAAATCTACACTGGAGTTGCTTACCAAGAAGACATTGAATGTTCCTGAGTGGCCAAGTTACAGTTTTGACTTAAATCTACGGCAAGACCTGAAAATGTTTGTCTAGCAATGATCAATCAATTTGACAGAGCTTGAAGAATGTTGAAAATAATACATGGGCAAATGTTGCACAATCCAGGAGTGGAAAGATCTTAGAGACTTACCCAGAAAGACTCACAGCTGTAATCACTGCCAAAGGTGCTTCTATAAAGTATTGACTCAGCGGTGTGACTACTTATGTAAATTAGATATTTCTGTATTTAATTTGCAATACATTTGGAAAAAACTTTTTCATTATGTGGTATTGTGTGTGAGATAAAAAATCTACTTAATCCATTTTGAATTCAGGATGTAACACAACAAAATGTGGAAGAAGTCAAGGGGTATGAATACTTTCTGAAGGCACTGTAGATGATAGATCTATGCAGACTGCAGAGACGGATTTGCAGCTTTTTTAATTGATTTCAAACAAAACAATACAGTAAGGCATATATGTCCACACAAATATATTCTACTTATTCCACAAGAAACAATCAAAAGTCCAGTGGGATTTAACATTTGAGAGTAAGTTATCCATTCTGGTGAGTGAGGATGTCTCCATAGCCTCATCCGATTGTCAATTGTAGCTATGATGCGGTACAGTCAACAATCTTCATCCAGTGATGTGATGTAAGGCCACAAAATAAAGCCACAGACACAGGAAGAACATTTATCTCCACTGCTCTGCTAAGAACGCCACAGACACAGGAAGAACATTTCTTATCTCCACTGCACTGCTAAGAACGCCACAGACACAGGAAGAACATTTCTTATCTCCACTGCTCTGCTAAGAACGCCACAGACACAGGAAGAACATTTCTTATCTCCACTGCTCTGCTAAGAACGCCACAGACACAGGAAGAACATTTCCTATCTCCACTGCTCTGCTAAGAACGCCACAGACACAGGAAGAACATTTCTTATTATGACTCTGCTAGACAGTCTTGAGTCTTGCTTGGCAACAGAAGGCATTGGTCTGATTCCAAACGGATAACTCCCTCCGTCCTCTCTCTGGGCACTGGTTGACTTCCATTTTTGGGTATGAATGGACTGGATGGATGTTAATTATTAGGAATGGAATCAGGCCACTTGTTGACAAAAGTAACTTTTTTCCTGCTGAGCAATACACAAAGCAAAGCATAGTTATTCCTCGGTACCAGTGACTTTGGTTCCATTGGTTCAGTATCCTATGGAAAGAGTATGCTAAGTGGGGGATACACCGTAGGCCCCTTATGAATGACGTTGAAGAAATGTGTTATAAATGATACTGCAACATTCATGAAGGTGTCATGACTGGTTTCATAAATGTGTTATGAAGGCCTCATGTATACCCAGTGGTGGAAAAAGTACTCAATTGTCATACTTGAGTAAAAGTAAAGATAGCTTAATAGAAAATGACTCAAGTAAAAGTGGAAGTCAACAAGTACAATACAACTTGAGTTAAAGTCTAAAAGTATCTGGTTTTAAATGTACTTAAATACAGTGGTGGAAAAAGTACTCAATTGTGATACTTGAGTAAAAATAAAAAAGTAAATGCTATACATCAAATTTCTTATATTAAGCAAAGCAGACGGCACCATTTTCATGTTTTTTTTTTTTCATTTACAGACAGACGGGCACACTCCAACACTCAGACATAATTTACAAACAAAGTATTTGTGTTTAGTGAGTCCACCAGATCAGAGGCAGTAGGGATGACAACGCGTTACATCCAATTTCTACTCCTTCCTCGATTACTAATAGGGATAGACAAAATGGTGCAGTTCTATGCAATCTTACAGCCATTCCAACTATATCAATACCAACCATCAGACAGGGCCTGCAACCGCCAATTGAATGTAGCTTATTTGAGTTTGAGTATCCGTGTGACTTAAAAAAATCGCAAAGGACTTGGGTTGATGCATCTGAACGTTAGGAGCTTAGTTCCTAAACTGGATTACATCATAGATCTGGGCTATGCAGGCGAATCCGGATATTCTAGTATTAACTGAAACGGATCATTGCCAGGGCCTCCCGAGTGGCGCAGCGGTCTGAGGCGCTGCATCACAGTGCTTGAGGCGTCACCACAGACCTGGGTTCGATCCCAGGCTGTGACACAATCGGCCCAGTGTCGTCTGGGTTACGGCCAGGGGGGGCTTTGTTTGGCTCATCGCGCTCTAGCGACTGCAAATATATTTAACGTATTGATTGGGGACTTACTTGTTGAGGAATGTAACCGTTTTTCTGGGTGATTTGTAATGTTTTATTAGTGCTTTACATGACTGTGTTTTGTATTTTAATATAATGTGTATATTTGTATTGTATTATACAGGGCACATTTGGAAAAGAGATCTAGGTTTCAATATTTTCCCTGTTAAAATAAAGGTTTAAAAAAATGATAGGTGCATGATTGGACCATATTGCTGTCCTGCCTGAGCATTCCAAATGTAGGGAGTACGTTTGGGTGTCAGGGGAAATGTATGGAGTAAAAAGTACATTATTTTCTTTAGGAATGTAGTGGAGTAAAAGTAAAAAGTTGTTAAAAATATAAATAGTCAAGTACAGATACTCCCCAAACACTACTTCAGTAGTACTTTCAAGTACTCTTACATAAGTACTTTCCACCACTGTGTATAACAACTCATTCATATGTAACTGCTTATTGTATGTCCTAACTCACAGCCATTGTTCAGGAAAACTCTCCTCCAGAAGAGGTCTTAAGGGATGCCACATCATCCCACATCTTCCTAGACAAAAGAGCTGTGCATTAAGGCACATGTTGGGATGTTGCCCCAACTTCCTTGTATGATCCTCCAACCAGATGATCAGTGAAAAGCCAATGATCCAGACTCTCGTCATCCATACAACAATAAGTTGATGGGTAGTTCTGCTTCTGGTCATCTCCTGCTTACAGATGGTCCTGCCCCCAGTCCTCGCTGTATTTTGTAAAAAGCGCTAAAGGGATTGATTGAGTATCTCTCTGTCATACATCTCTCTGTCCCCTTCCTAATCTCCCACAAAAGAGATACACTTCTGGTAACATCTTATTTGAATTGGCTTCTATAATGCCAACATAAAATTGTCATAAACATGACTTTGAGCTTGACATAACATGTTATTACAGTTTACTTTGCCGGTCTCCGCTACAAAGCATGATGCACTGACACCATGTAGGCATCATAACCCATTTTGTAGGCATCATAACCCATTTTGTAGGCATCATAACCCATTTTGTAGGCATCATAACCCATGTTGCAGGCATCATAACCCATGTTGCAGGCATCATAACCCATTTTGTAGGCATCATAACCCATGTTGCAGGCATCATAACCCATTTTGTAGGCATCATAACCCATTTTGCAGGCATCATAACCCATTTTGTAGGCATCATAACCCATTTTGTAGGCACCATAACCCATTTTGTAGGCACCATAACCCATTTTGTAGGCATCATAACCCATTTTGTAGGCACCATAACCCATTTTGAAATCCTATCTATTTTGAGCAGTACAGTAGCCTGCGACGCATTGCTGGATAAGTAATGGAACACTGACAGCTTGGGACTAGAAGGTTCTTATCTGCAAATATATGATCGTGAGATCATTGGCTTTAAAGTTCTGAACTCTCATTGGTTTGAATGGTGTCAGACATTTTTATCTTGTATTCTTTTGAAGTCAACAACATGAATTGGGTGTATTTAGAGTACTATATAGGGAGAGAACATTAAACAGAACAAGGCTATGTCAATAACTACATTTTGACAGAAATGCAGATAGAACCTTATAGTCCCAAGCTCTCGACTTGTTGCACCAACATCCAGTCCATCACTCTCAAAAACTACAGCAAAGAAAAGCCTTTTGGAGTTGGAAATGAAACCCACAACAGAGCAGTACACTTTCCCATGATGTTGGTCATGACTGAACCCAATGCAATGAGTCTGTGCGATACAAGAACTCAGGAAAATGGCAAACTGATACTTTGTACTGATAATGTTGGTGGCGATTGACCTCGTCGCTTGAACGTTAAAAGGGTCCTCACAGCGAGGCCTCGGGCCCTCTGGGCTGCATGGCCGCCCCCTCGCGCCTTAGGGCGCTGTCGAAGCGCGGCGTCACCTCGCAGCGCACCAGCAGCGTGTCATCGTGCACAAACCCCCGCTGCTGCAGCTGGACCAAGTGCAGAAAAGTGACGTAGCCAAAGCCCTTGGGGTTCCTCTGGATGGTGGGCCTCTGGAAGGCCTGCAGGTCGGGCTTGGTCTCCATCACCTCCACATGGTGCTGGGCCTCAGGCCCCTGGTCCAGTACGGCCAGCCGGATGGTGCCTTGGAAGGGCCACGGCAGCTGCCCATCAAATTCACCCTGCATGGTGTGAACAAAAAGCGAGATGTAGTTGGAGCAGCGTTGGGCCGAGGGCGTTTGGAGGTGGAGGCGCAGGCACAGCTTGTAGCCCGGCCGGCCCGTGTAGAAGCCTGGGCTGTGCACCACAACGGGCTGTCCGGCAGCCTGGGTGCGCAGGTAGGCCGAGAAGCCCTCCAGGGGCCACACGTACACGCCTTGGCACTGCTTGGCCTCCAGCTCCTTTAGGTTCTCCTCCAGCGAGGTGACCTTACGACGCAGCTCCGCCACCAGGCCTGCCTGGGGGATAATGGTAATACAAAACAAATGGTCCTTTAGTTGTAGACGCATTTACCCAAACAAGTGAATTCAACGTCATCAATGAGAAATAATTAATTTGTATCTCTGTTCCACCTGAACGCTCAGCTCACGTAGCTGGTGGTCCTGCCGCACCAGTCGGCCCTCCAGCTGCTGGGTGGTCTCCCGCATGGTCTGCAGTTCCCCGCAGCACTGGCAGGGGGCGCCACCGCCGCTAGCGCCAACGCGTGCCCCCAGCTCCGCAGCGGCAGCCCCTCTGTCCTCAGAAGAAGGTGGCTGGGTGTACCCGGTAAGGCTGTGGCTGTGCAGGTACTCAGCCATGCAGCGCATGTGCATCTGAGTGAACTCCTGCATGTGCTGGGCCAAGTCGTTGCGTTGCATCTGAAATAGCACATAAAATACTTTAAAGAGCCACTGTGTTGAACCAAAGTTGGAAATGGTAGCCTTGTCCGGTCTAAAAACCCTCTTTTGTTAGATCTGAAAGTATCAGATGAATGGGAGTAGACAATGTCGTGGAAACTCTACCTAGTCCTGCCAGAGGCCACGAAAAGTGGATCTTGGGTATCTCGGCCTTGGGTTGTGGGGTTTGTTTTGGACAAGGCAAAGTAGTCACAGAACATCGGAGGTAAATTACTCAGAAAGTGTTGAGGTTTACTCAACCTCAGTGACCTACCATCTCTCGACATCCAAAAGTGCTGAAGGTACAGGCGATCGGAGCCTTTGGACACTCTGTGTCATAGTGAGACTCCAACTGAAACAAAAGCAGGCCAAAGTTACTCCACCACTAAGTCATAACCTACATAGCTTGACCTGTGTAGAAGCTTGTTACAAAGATATACTTTTTCAGAGGAAAGGTAGGCATTGCCGCCCAGCAAAGTTTTGCAGTCCACAACCATTCACAAACGATTGAGTTAAACATAGGTTTGTGTAGGCCGCAAGCGGTTGTGAATTAGACCAAAATTTGCCCATGAGCCACACGTTGTAGACTCCTGCTTTACACCACCATCATAGGTTTAGTAATCAGGACTAATGCTTTACACCACCATCATCATCTCATAGGTTTAGTAATCAGGCCTCCTGCTCTACACCACCATCATATCATAGATTTAGTAATCAGGACTCCTGCTCTACACCACCACCACCATCATAGATTTAGTAATCAGGACTCCTGCTCTACACCACCATCATCATAGGTTTAGTAATAAGGACTCCTGCTCTACACCACCACCATCATATCATAGATTTAGTAATCAGGACTCCTGCTTTACACCACCATCATATCATAGGTTTAGTCATCAGGACTCCTGCTTTACACCACCATCATATCATAGGTTTAGTAATCAGGACTCCTGCTCTACACCACCATCATATCATAGGTTTAGTAATCAGGACTCCTGCTTTACACCACCATCATATCATAGGTTTAGTCATCAGGACTCCTGCTTTACACCACCATCATATCATAGGTTTAGTAATCAGGACTCCTGCTCTACACCACCATCATATCATAGGTTTAGTAATCAGGACTCCTGCTTTACACCACCATCATATCATAGGTTTAGTAATCAGGAATCCTGCTTTACACCACCATTATAGGTTTAGTAATCAGGACTAATGCTTTACACCACCATCATATCATAGGTTTAGTAATCAGGACTCCTGCTTTACACCACCATTATAGGTTTAGTAATCAGGACTAATGCTTTACACCACCATTATAGGTTTAGTAATCAGGACTCCTGCTTTACACCACCATTATAGGTTTAGTAATCAGGACTCCTGCTCTACACCACCATAATATGTTTAGTAATCAGGACTCCTGCTCTACACCACCATCATATCACAGGTTTGGTCATTAGCTAAATCTAAATGGCAGCCGTCAGGTCACCACACCCACCTGGTCTCTGATGAGCTCCATACCGCAGTACTGACAAACCACGTTGGCAAAGGGACACAGCGACTCATGAAGCTGAGGACACAACAAAAACAAACATGTTCAAAAGGCTGTCACATGACAGTCTTCAGTAATGACAGTCAGTCTATCTACTTGTTTCAGTGAACATTAAAGGGGAGCTCAAATGGAGAATGAATACAGTTTCTGACTGAGAACATGGACACTTTACACACATTTTCTTTGAAAGTGCTGCTAGCTAAGCTAACTGAGGCGGTGCAACCGGTATTCAAACCTGTAAAAACAGTTAAATCCCCATGGATTGATGAGGAATTGAAAAATGGTATGGTTGAGAGGGATGAGGCAAAAGAGATGGCAAATATGTCTGGCTGTTCAACCGATTGGCAAACGTACTGCAAATTGAGAAATCATGTGACTAAACTGAATAAAAAGAAGAAACTACACTATGAAACAAAGATAAATGACAAAAAATGATAGTAAAAAGCTTTGGAGCACCTTAAATGAAATGTTGGGCAAACAGGCAAACTCAGCTCCATCTTTCATTGAATCAGATGGCTCATTAATCACAAAACACACTGATATTTCCCACTACTTTAATGATGATTTAATTGGCAAGATTAGCAAACTTAGGCATGACATGTCAGCAACAAAACGCTGACACTACACAGCCAAGTATATCTGATCAAATTATGAAAGACAAACATTGTAATTTTGAATTCCGTAAAGTAAGTGTGGAAGAGGTGAAAAAAGTATTATTGTCGTGCAACAATGACAAGCCACTGGGGTCTGACAACTTGGATGGAAAATTACTGAGGATAATAGCGGACGATATTGCCACTCCTATTTGCCATATATTCAATTTAAGCCTACTAGAAAGTGTGTGCCCTCAGGCCTGGAGGGAAGCAAAAGGTATTCTCTTACCTAAGAATAGTAAAGCCCCCTTAACTGGCTCAAATAGCCGACCAATAAAGCCTGTTACCCACCCTTAGTAAACCTTTGGGAAGAATTGTGTTTGACCAGATAAAATGCTATTTTACAGACTTTCAGCACGCTTACAGGGAAAGACATTCAACAAGCACAGCACTGACACAAATGACTGATGATTGGCTGAGATAAATGATGATAAAAAGATTGTGGGGGCTGTTTTGTTAGACTTCAGTGCGGCTTTTGACATTATCGATCATAGTCTGTTGCTGGAAAAACGTATGTTTTATGGCTTTACACCCCCTGCTATATTGTGGATAAAGAGTTACCTGTCTAACAGAACACAGAGGGTGTTCTTTAATGGAAGCCTCTCAAACACAATCCAGGTAGAATCAGGAATTCCCCAGGGTAGCTGTGTAGGCCCCTTACTTTTTTCAATCTTTACTAACGACATGCCACTGGCTTTGAGTAAAGCCAGAGTGTCTATGTATGCGGATGACTCAACACTATACATGTCAGCTACTACAGCGACTGAAATGACTGCAACACTTAACAAAGAGCTGCAGTTAGTTTCAGAATGGGTGGCAAGGAATAAGTTAGTCCTAAATATTTTTTAAAAATCTAAAAGCATTGTATTTGGGACAAATAATTTACTAAACCCTAAACCTCAACTAAATCTTGTAATGAATAATGTGGAAATTGAGCAAGTTGAGGAGACTAAATTGCTTGGAGTAACCCTGGATTGTAAACTGTCATGGTCAAAGCATATTGATACAACAGTACCTAGGATGGGGAGAAGTCTGTCTATAATAAAGCGCTGCTCTGCATTCTTAACAGCACTATCAACAAGGCAGGTCCTACAGACCCTAGTTTTGTCACACCTGGACTACTGTTCAGTCGTGTGGTCAGGTGCCACAAAGAGGGACTTAGGAAAATTGCAATTGGCTCAGAACAGGGCAGCACGGCTGGCCCTTGGATGTACACAGAGAGCTAACATTAATAATATGCATGTCAATCTTCCTGGCTCAAAGTGGAGGAGAGATTGACTTCATCACTACTTGTATTTATGAGAGGTATTGACATGTTGAATGCACCGAGCTGTCTGTGTGAACTACTGGCACACAGCTCGGTCACCCATTCATACCCCAAAAGACATGCCACCAGAGGTCTCTTCACAGTCCCCAAGTCAAGAACAGACTATGGGAGGCGCACAGTACTACATAGAGCCATGACTACATGGAACTCTATTCCACATCAAGTAACACATGCAAGCAGTAAAATTAGATTTAAAAAACAAATAAAAATACACCTTATGGAACAGTGGGGACTGTGAAGCAACACCAACATAGACACATGCATACAAACACACGCTAACATTTGCACTATACACACGTACACATGGATTTTGTGTTATAGATATGTGGTAGTAGAGTAGCGTCCTGAGGGCACACACTTAATATGTTGTGAAATCCGTTAGGAATGTATTGTAATGTTTTTAAAATGCATAACTGCCTTAATGTTGCTGGACCCCAGGAAGAGTAGCTGCTGCCTTGGCAGGAACTAATGGGGATCCATAATAAATACAAATACAATTAATCTTTACTTATTCAGGATAGTGCACTCAGCATGAATGAGTTAGTGATGCTTACCTTGCTGTCCTCGTAAACAAAGCTCTCCACACAGTCGGGACAGGACACAGGTCTCCGCTGGCAGTGTTGGCTTTGGTGCTCCTCCAGCTTGCTCTTCCACACCGCGTCCTGGCACAGCGGGCACGGCACGGTGGCAAACTCACACTTCGTAACATGGCCCTGGCAGGGTGAGATGGTAGAGTGAGTTAATCATTTGGTTTCAACATCGCAACACGGTTGAACTGATGTGAACTAAGGTGTCAGCCATTGTCTGTGGGGAATGAGGCGTACATCCAGGCGGCGAAGCTCCATTTTGTCAGTGCAGCCTACGTTGGTGCAGCGGACCGTTAGGGAGAGTATCTCCCGCTTGGCAAAGTTATCTGGGAACAGCTGGTCTTCCCGTAGTACCTCGTTATCCACTGGACACCTCTGCCCTGTATCACTAGGGGGAAAAGAAAAGGAAAGAAAAGAAAAGAAAAGAAAAGAAAAGAAAAGAAAAGAAAAGAAAAGAAAAGAAAAGAAAAGAAAAGAAAAGAAAAGAAAAGAAAAGAAAAGAAAAGAAAAGAAAAGAAAAGAAAAGAAATGTAAAGTGAAAAGGAAAAAGAAAAAATAGAGAGAGAGATCAGTATGGTTCTTGGGACCAGGGTTGCGTTCATTAATCAACAGGTTAAACTATTTTAAAATGGAGGTAGGCCCTACTACCTTAACTTGTCCAATGAGAAGGCTCCTTTTTGAGATCACTTACTACCAATATTCTTCTTTGAGGACTATTCAGACTATTTGAAGAAACTGTACTCTGTGCATGTAGTCATCATCATCATCTTGTCAAAAGGGACATAGAAATACGCGTCATTCAGCAAATTCAGTAACGAGCGCCAAGGATCAACAGATTCCAAACATCACAACAGTGCAGCAATAAACATGTTACCTTGGTCCTATAATGGTGGGGAAGTGGAGGTAGTGATGGAGGGAAGTATGGCCTCCAAATCCTCCAGAATATGGCCAATCATTTACCCAGTAAGTCAATATCTCAAGAGGCTCATTGCCCATCACATCACTAGAATGATTGACAGTCATCGATAATCCCAGCTGTTGTGGCTATTGAACTGCATAGCTACATGATGTATAGAGACGTTCTGCATTATACAATCACCTGCATTGCCCATCTTATCTGATGGCAGACATAAAATCATTTGAGAGTTGAATATTGACAAGCACACGACTATGACGTCTCCAGGAGTTAAAGCAAAATCTTCAGTGAAACTTGAGTCGATCTCTGACCGGCGGGAAAACTGCACAGATCTTTTTATGACCAATTTGTTTGTCAAAATCGATTTGCGGGCCAGAAAAAGGCAATTTATATGAAAATATAGGTCCATTGTCATTTCTACATACGTTCTATCTAGTTGTAGATGTTCAACTGTGGCCTGGAGGGTTTTTAAAGCGAAAATAAACCTCATGCGTCATCCATATGACGGAAATCTGGCGCCGCGACTGATAGCTCTTGGCTAACCCTGGCACATTTACATGGATGTTGCACTGCTGTAATATTGATGTTGATTAATTAAATAAATAAACTTTAACCCCTGCGTCTCTCATTTGTGGAGCTGGGAGTAAAAAGCACCATAGTTCAGTTCTCTGTCCTCATTGTCCTAAACAACCGAAATGTTGACAAACATGCAGAGATAACGGTGTGTGCAGGGGTAAAGGACTAGGCAAACATTGTTTTGAAATCCTGGAGGGTATTTTCCAAAGTAGGATCAGCAAGTTAGACAACTAACATTTAAATATATCATTATCATGGAAGTACGGGTACCAGTCAGGCTTACCGGATGGACTTCTCGATGCAGCTGCGGCAGAAGCGATGACCGCACGGCGTCTGCACGGCCGCCCTCAGGGCCATGAGGCAGATGGGGCACTCGTACTTGCTCTCCAGCGGAGGGTCGAACTCCACGTCGTAGCCTTGCAGTGGGGCGCCGCCCTGTAGGCTGGTGGGTGTACTCTCCGTGGGGCTCAGCGCCGAGTCGCTGCCCTCTTTCTCCAGCATGGCCAGCGCACAGTTGGACAGCTGTGACGCGGCCGCCCCACCACAACACGCTTCATCATTCTCCAGGCTGCTCTTCTCGCTCTCGAAGCAGGACATCTACACAAGGAGGAGAGAAAAGTGGAGAAAAATGAGATACGAGCGAGAGCAATGACCATTACCCCTCCACAATTCTTCACAAATGGTTTTATTACACAGAACAATATGCCTTCTGTGGAAATCACTGGGCTATGTTTCTCTCTCAGACGATTGAATGTTTCCTTCTTCTTGAAATGTGTGTCATCAGTTCCACTTGGCCTCAACTGTCTCCTGAGCTCTGTTCTGAGATTAGCCCGAGATGAGAAACTTCATAATGACTGTACATGACTCAGGGGACCACAGGTAGGGAAAAGCCACAAAGGAGACAACACCAAGCTAACATCTTCAATTCAATGCCTTTGCGTTAGCCAGTTGACATGGTGGATACAGTCTGAAACTACAGTAATTTACCTATATAGGGCTATAAATTACCTAGCGAGCTGCTAGCTCGTCAGGTCCGTTATGGGCGGGGCAATCTAAGTTCCTCATGCATTTCAAGCAAAGTAGATGGATAGGCAATATTTCAGACAGTATGTCAACATCTGTAAACAAAACCCGTCTGACCTCGTGGTAACATAAGTGGCTAGCTGTTTAATATCAGAAGCTCAAATATGAGAAGACAAGTTCAAAAGCAAGTCATAATCACAGTCATGGCACAAGTTAGCTGGCTAGCGTTACGTTAGCGACGATGCTGACACGGAACTGTAACCCTACGAAGATCTTGAGATTACATTTCAAAAAGCTAACAAAACTAAACACTGCAACAACCACATTTATGCATGATTCATGTATTAGTCGATGGGGTTGGAATATTTGACAATATGCGTGTTAATGCTTACCTTAGCTTTGAAAGTACATCGGTTTTCTTGACTGACTCTTCTTAGCTAGCTAACCACTTCCTGCACTTTCGTCATATTCTTCTTCTCTGCCTCATTGGTGGTGGGAGGCAAACGAATAAGTATTAACGCCGCCGCCTGGACGAGGGGGAAAACAAAAACTGTTTTAATTTTATTCAGAAACACAGGAACAGTTTTTATTCAATTGAGAAACACACAAAAAATCCTTTATACACTTTATTCCGTTTTTTAGGACAAGGGTCATCAGAGCAAATACAAATACAACATGTACTTCTTCCCCTAGGACCCTTTTTTAAACTCCAACATCAATATCTTCCTTCACCACCACTTTGTTTCCAACATCCATATTATATCCTCCATCTTTTCAGTCCTTATTTGAAAAGTTCCTTTCTCATTTACATCCAGTTGTTCATGTCCTTGTCTGCTAACCCCTGCTAAGTAGAGGTTAATACATAGTTCATTTCATTTGTGAAAGATTTGCATCCTAGTCATATATTTAAAAACAATCCAAATAAACTAGTAGTACAGTTTACAGGAAAAGTAGGACAGTAGGACAATTAGGTTTTTAAATGTCTCACCAGGGTTACGCTTTTCCTAGTTCCAGCTGTTTTCTGAAACAACAAGAACTCAACAATAAAACGCGTTGCTGAAAAGTTCAAACCAGTTCAAACCAACAATTCCAAAGCATGATTCAATAATTTCTCATATGTATCAAAATAATAACCATTTTGAAAAAGACCCAGTCAATAGCTTAACAGAAGAAAAAAACACCTGCATCAATTCACAAAATACATTTTTTTGGAACTGACTAGGAAAGGAAAATATAGATGGAATGGCATCAGGACGTAAACGAACACCACGCCCAGTTTTGGATGTTGTCAGGTATTTCTCTTCGAAATGCTCTGAACACAGTCTGGAGTTTCTGGTTGGCTTCCAGGCTTTCCATCTCATTTGATGCACCCACTCTTTTAGTCTTTTGGGGTCACCCAGTGGAAAACTGTTGGCATGAGAAAAAGTTGAAAAGACAGAAATTGAGCAAAAAGTAACAATTTAGCTAATAAACATCAATATAAACTACAGAGGAAGAACATTAGCTATTTTTTTTAAAGCTAATTCAGAGATTAAAAAATTAATAAAAAAACGGGGTCCTTGCCACTTGTTTTGGTATACAGCTGAGAGCTGGGGCTATAGGGGAAATGTAACCCAGCCTTAGACAGGGCTCTGTCTAGAATCCAGCCTAGATCCAAGGGCTGACAGTCCATGACATCAGATGATAGTTTTAAACATACTGTATTTTGAAGCTGTGTGTTGTTTACATCGTTATATGTAAACAATGGAGTAATACAACCTTAGATTTAGGTTAAGATAGAGAGAAAGACAGTTGTTGTAGCCTTAATAACAATAGCCCAATTGAAAATACCATCATTGAACAGATTCCCAGACTAACGTAACTTTGACATTACGATACGCTTGTTTTACTAACGTTAGCCTGTTAAGAAAAAACACATTGCTAACGTTAGTTAAATAAACAATTGAGTAATAACGTTTAGCTAGTTTGGTATGATAAGGTATAATATGCCACATTCTATAAAAATCGAAATGACTGGAAATCTCTTAGCGTAGCTCAACATAGTTAACTTGTTGGCTATGGTTTCTTACGCTTAGCTAGCTACGTTGTTAGTGTTTGTAGTAGTCAAATGCTGCAAGCCTTACCTGTGAAACGTAAATTTTTGGGTTTTAAGTTTACCCTTCTCATATCTATCTGTGCTATTCTTACAGTTAAGAGCTGAACAACGTGGCATTATTTTGTTACAACAGAGAGGAAGTTTATAGACAATCTTTGGTTACAAGTTGTTTATTTTTTCTTCCTCCTTCCTTGCTGGTTTTATGGCTAGTGGCAAACGAAAAGGTAGTGCAATACTGCCACCGACTGGACAGGGTGAACAAAGGAACAGAATACATTTTTAATACACAGTGCGCTCACACACAACTGCGTACAACAATCTGTTTTTATTTTACTTTAAAAACGTAAAACATTTATTCATACAGTATTTTTTTTTATGACAAAGGATCAACTGAGCAACTTCAGGCTGGGAACAATGGTCAATTCCATTTCAATTCAAGTCAATTTGTAAGTAAACCAAATTCCAAATCTTCCTCATTGAAAAGCAGTGAAGAGTATTGGAATTGGAATTTCAGTGTATTTCCTGAATTGACCCCAACCCTGACTTTTACAAATATATACATTATGTGAACTAATTCCCCCCCCCCTTTTTTTTCTTCACTCCATCCTTGTCTACCTTCACTACTACTTTGCGCTTCCAACGTCCTTATTATATATATCCATGTTTTCATTCCACTGCCCTTGTTTGAAAACCTCCTTGTCTGCTAACCCCTCATGACCTCCAGGGCCACCCTGCAGCTCATGGCCACCCTGCAGCTCACACAGGTGTGGGTGTAGTCCTCATCCCCAAGTTTCATGTCCTCATATCTCTTCAGCTCGGAGTCCTGAGTGACCAAGATCCATTCCAAGCACTGACTGCACTGCACACAGACTTCCTTTGTAGGTGGTTGGGCCTCTAGTATGACAAAGGTCCTTCCTTTTATCCCATTGTACTGCAATGCAAACAGGGTGGTCAAAGCACAAGTCAGTATAAAAGCTGAACAGAAATATAACAATATTATTCAGTCTTTAAAGACCTATTCCTATGATATTTGATGTATATTACTTCATTCATTGGTGATTTGAGTTGTGACCTGTGAGGCTTAACACTAATGTCAGCTTCCAACTTACAGGCAGCTTTCTTGGTGAGGTGGAGACGGACTGAGTCCCTCCGCAGCGCAGCAGAGAGAGGGGTATTTGTCTAGTGGTGGGGTGCTCCTTGCAGCAGAAGCTGAACACACTGGCAGCCAGGTAAACATCCCAGTGATCAGGATGGTCTTTCACCAGATCTGACACCAACCTGTCCAGTTATATGATGAAAATGGATTAAACAAAACAAATGCATATTTTATAAGTCAGCTGGGCTAGCATGTCATGTGATTGGATTCAGGAAACTGCCAAAAGATTCTTGCAATCATTACCCAGTTCAATTTAGTACCGATGCGCTTCTTGAAAAGTTATATTAAAGTTCCGTTAACGAACGTTGGAGTGGAGAACATACCGGTCTATGAGGGACTTTGTTACTGGATCCAGTGACACTCCCAGAGGACGGTAGAATACGAGTTGGCCTGTCAGTTTCTTCAGATCACCCAAAGCCGAGTTGATCTGTAAAATCAAAAGAGGAGGGGTACTTAATATTCATGAGATCATTTGGTGCAACATACATTCGGCCATCACAACCAATACAACTGGTTCTGTTTTCAGGTGGAGGTACAGTAACGCTAACATAGATAAATGCTGCAAATACTGCATAAGAAACTACACAATACCATCTCTACAATCTAACCACAGTATCTCTTACCTCTACAGTCAGCGCTACACTCAAACAACACAGGATTCCAACAGGGAAGCCAAAGCGAGAGATGAGGTCAGAAATTATTTCAGCAATCTCTTTACTGCTGCAGGTTTTTATGGGGTAGGCTTCCACCCATTTTGAGTAGTAGTCCACTACAGTTACTATAAATCTGTGTCCAATTTGGGTCTCTGGAAATGGCCCCTTCACTTCCATTGTCAGCCATTCCCATTTCTCCTTGATCTGGTTCAAATAAAAGAAAATGATATATATATAGATATAAAAATAATAAATGTAAGAATATTGTTGTCTGTTGTCCAGAATAAGCCTGTCTGTCAGAAACCTTACCCTGATTGCGAGCTTGGGGATAAAGATCAGCCCTTGCTTTTGTAAAGCTGAAGGTGGGACCTGAAATTGTCAGGAGAGTTCAGTGATTAAAGCAGGAAATAAAGGTTTGGGGGTATAGAAAGCCTTTATACAATGTTGTTGATCATACACACAACTAGTCGTCTAAGCCCTTACACACTGTATACACACAACTAGTCCTTATATGAGTTTCAATGTAGCCCTCGTTTGGGCCCATCAGGATTGTTTGGTTGAGTGGAGCACAATCGATCGATTCTGTTTGGCCCAATCAGCCTCATAAGAGCTAACACTTACTTCATTTGGTCTATCTTTCTCAGCCCAGTCAATACTCTGCAAAAATAAAAATAAAAGGGATACATGAAATATCTCCATAAATGTAAAAACCTCAGATAAGAGCAGACCTGGGCCAAATACTCAAACACTAGAGGTGCGCTTGATTTAGCTTACAAGGTGTGCAGGCTGGGAAGACTGAGTGTTCCATTGGTTATTGTACTGGAGCGAGCTAAATCAAGCGCACCTCAAGTATTTAACACAACATGTGTTTGACGATTGGAGGTCTGGATAAGAGTGATATGTTCTTCGTACCTGTGGAACACAGTAGTCATCATGGAAACGACTTGGGTGCCATATACTGTGGTTAAAGTAACTGGGAGTCCTCTTCAACCGTGTTGACGCTGCAGAGCTAGTGTTTCATTACAAGAGGAAACAAGAGAGGGAAACTATGAATTGCTTCATTTCTTCACAACATCGGCCCATAACCTATAGCTCATACAAACTGTATTGGTTTTGAGAACCACCTTGGCTCAGCTGGTACTGATGGCATATACTCAGGAACACGATCCTCTGGAAACTGAAATCACAAGTAGAGGTTAATACATACACAATATATACAAAAGTATGTGGACACCCCTTCAAATTAGTGGATTCGGCTATTTCAGCCACACCCGTTGCTGACAGGTGTATAAAATCGAGAGCACAGCCATGCAATCTCCATAGACAAACATTGGCAGCAATTATTTGTTACTTTTATTTTGTATTATTTTATATTGTAATTTTTTGATGAATCACGCTTCACCATCTGGCAGTACGACGGACAAATCTGGGTTTGGCGGATGCCAGGAGAATGCTACTTGTCCAAATGCATATTGCCAACTGTAAAGTTTGGTGGAGGAGGAATAATGGTCTGGGAATGTTTTTAATGGTTCGGGCTAGGCCCCTTAGTTCCAGTGAAGGGAAATCTTAACGCTACAGCATACAATTACATTCTAGACAATTCTGTACTTCCAACTTTGTGGCAACAGTTTGCGGAAGGCCCTTTCCTGTTTCAGCATGACAATGCCCTGTGCACAAAGCGAGGTCCATACAAAATGGTTTGTCGAGATCGATGTGCAAGAACTTGACTGGCCTGCACAGAGCCCTGACCTCAACCTCATTGAACACCTTTGGGATGAATTGGAATGCCGACTGCGAGCCAGGCCTAATCGCACAAAATCAGTGCCCGACCTCACTAATGCTCGTGACTGAATGGAAGCAAGTCCCCGCAGCAATGCTCCAACATCTAGTGGAAAGCCTTCCCAGAAGAGCGGAGGCTGTTATAGCAGCAAAGGGGGGAACAACTCCATATTAATGCCCATGATTTTGGAATGACATGTTTGACGAACAGGTGTCCACATACTTTTGGTCGTGTAGTTCATTTCATTTGTGAAAGATTGAGAATAAAAGTGTGACTCCTAGCCATATCAAAAACAATACAAATTGAAAACTAGTAGGACAATTAGGTTTTTAAATGTCTCACCAGGGTTACTCTTTTCCTCGTTACGGCTGTTTTCTGAAACAGGAACTCAACAATTAAACACGCTGCTCGAAAGTTCAAAACAACAATTCCAAAGCATGATTCAAGAATTTCTCACTTGTATCAAAATAATAACAATTTTGAAGAAAAAAAACAGTCAATAGCTTAACAAAAAAACAAACCTGCATCAATTCACAAATTACCTTTTTTGGGAACTGACTAGGAAAGGAAAATATAGTTGGAATGGCATCAGGACGTAAACGAACACCAGGCCCAGTTGAGGGTGTTGTCAGGTACTTCTCCTCAAAATGCTCTGAACACAGTCTGGAGTTTCTGTTTGGCTTCCAGCCTTTCCATCTCATCTGATGGATCCACTTTTTTAGTCTTTTGGGGTCGCTCAGCGGAAATCTAATTTTTAAAAGTAAAAAGTAACAACTTAGCTAATATACATCAACATAGATGAGAGAAACAACATTAGCTTTTTTTTTAAGGTCTAATGCAGCCGTTTTTATCTCAATATCAAAATAATTTCTGGGTAACAATTAAGTACCTTACTGTGATTGTTTTCAATTTTAAAAAATGGTCCAAAAGAGGTTTGGAACTCTTTCTTATTGGTCTATCAACTAATTTACCCAGACCAAAACGCCATCCCACCAAAACAGGCAAAACATTTCAGGCAGTCTTCAAACAGCTCTTACACTAAAAGGGCATTATCATCATTTTCACAGTATTATTCCAACCTCAGTGTGGAAATATATATATATATATATATATATATATATATAAACACAGGAAAATCACGTTTTTGATGGCACTGGACTTTTAAAGCTAATTCAGAGAAGATGGGGGTCCTTGCCACTTGTTTTAGTATCCAGCTTAGGGATGGGCTATAAGGAAATGTAACCCCATAGTGCTGCAGATGCAAAGGTTGACAGTCCAGGACTCCCTAAAAACACGCCACTTCAATACATGTGACTTTTCGTAGCAGGTTAGGAAAGCATTTTCGCTAACCCTTTTCCTAACCTTAACCTAATTCTCCAAACCTGCTATTACAAAGTCATAGCTGTTTTCGAAGTGGCATGTTTTTAGGGAATTTCATGACAGACCATTTCATCAGGGACATCAATAGACATTTCGTTTTGCAACTAAATCTAGTTTCTATTTGACAAATTATGGTAGGTCCCTCTCCATTTAGTTCACTTCAGTTTAAATAACCTTTTCAACAGAATCTGCATAATGAATACACCCCAGGCCTGTAATCTTTAGTCAAATGTTTTGCAACGGAAACCGTTTACTTCAAACGGAAAACGTGTTTGCAACGAAAACAGTTATATTTTGGTTATGATATAGAAAATCAGCTGTGGCTAGCATAAATATCGACAATAGCCTAATTGAAAATACCATTACATTGGACAGATTCCCAGATCCCTTCACATCAGGACTTGTTAATTTAGCTTCAACAAAAACAGCTAGCTAACTAGTTATGCTAAGGTATAATACGGCACGTTCTATAAAATCGAAATGACCGGAAATCTCTCAGCTAGCCTCACATGATAATGTTAGCTTCGCTAGCTGCTATCTAACATGTTGGCTACCCAATCGCTTACACTACGTGGTTAGCAAAGAACGTGTTGTTAGTCAAATGCTGCAAGCCTTACCTGTGAAGCCTAACTTTTTTGGCACGCAACTGATTATTTTTATCATATGTATCATGTCCTCTATTCTTACAGCTGTAAGCTGAACATGACATTTTTTATTCTTCGTGTGAATTTCTGGCAGAACTTAGACGCGGTGTTATTTATTGCTGCCTTTCGCAGGTCGGAGTGCGTATTGCACATTTGGTCCCCATCATCTAACCCTGCACCTATACACTATTCCCCAAAAACCCACCACCCCATCCCACTACTTTGGTCCTAAGCGATACTACACCAGGCTGTCGGCCTGGGAGGATGGAACCCCTTCTCTCAAAACTTCCTGTAGATCTTCTGCACTAAAATCACTCACACCCAAATATTTATCTGCTGCTGCACCTACCACATCTATGTTCTGTGATTTCAGCTCCATCAGTGCAGTGCAGTTCATCACCATGGTTATAAAGGTAAGAAATCCAACCTTACTAAAACTCATCTTCTCTGGATCCTCTCTTCAGGCCTATACTCACTGGGGGTATAGGCCTGAAACTTTCTGCCCATCTCAAACTCTGGCAATCTAAACCTGTCTCTCTTTCACAGGGCACTTCAGTTTCCCAGCTGCATGGGCACCTCCACAGTTGACACAGTGCTTTCTCTATCCCAACTGTACACTCCCTCTGACTATGCCCTCCTGCACATTTCTCACATTGTGGGATCTCCCCTCTACACACTGCTGCAACTTGTTCAAATCCTTGGCACTTAAAGCACCATAGGGGGAATATAGGCCCTCACAGAATAGCAAATATAACATAACTATAAGTAAACCCACTACAATCTCATGCACTAACATTTGTGTACAGTCAGTTAGCGGTTTAGCAATAACACCGGCAGGCCCCGGTGGCAATACATTAGTATAACCAAAAGCTTACCTTGACTTGGAAGAGTTCCAGTGTTGGATAGCCATAGCCAGCTAGCTAACACAGCATCCTTCTGTTTGAGCTGGGTGTTTGAGTAGGCTAGCTAGCTGCATTTGCTAGCTAAGTAAGTGAAAGTAATATATATATATATTTATATATTTTTTTTATATTTATATACTAAATATAGCTCTCTCTCTTGATCCTCCTTCATTTTTGAAGAAATTAATTTGTTAAAAACTGTTCATCTATTGTCTTTCTCTCTCTTTGAGTCAACTACTCACCACATTTTATGCACTGCAGTGCTAGCTAGCTGTAGCTTATGCTTTCAGTACTAGATTCATTCTCTGATCCTTTGATTGGGTGGTCAACATGTCAGTTCATGCTGCAGAAGCTCTGATAGGTTGGAGGATGTCCTCCGGAAGTTGTCATAATTACTGTGTAAGTCTATGGAAGGGGGTCAGAACCATGAGCCTCCTAGGTTTTGTATTGAAGTCAATGTACCCAGAGGAGGACGGAAGCTAGCTGTCCTCCGGCTACACAATGGTGCTACCCTACAGAGTGCTGTTGAGGCTACTGTAGACCTTCATTGCAAAACAGTGTGCTTTAATCAATTATTTGGTGACGTGAATATATTTTGTATAGTTTTATCTAAAAAGGAAAACTATTTTAATGTTTCACTATTTTTATGAAATTCACTGAGGATGGTCCTCCCCTTTCTCCCCTGAGGAGCCTCCAATGCTATCAGGTAGAAACTCTGTGTCAAAGCTCAACAAGACAGATAGGGCTTGTTCATTTCTTCTTCCTCGCTGGTGGTTTTATGGCGTGTAGAAAACAAAAAGGTAGTGCAACACCACCACCAACTGGACGGGGTGGAAAAAAGGAAAATAACACCATGTAAAATCCCAAGTAGGGGTAGCTGCAGCCCAATATGGTGACCAGAGTATGAGAGAGTGGGTGTGTCGAAATGAGTGTGTGTATGGAAAGCAAATAACCTAATTGGGCAGATTTGTTGCCACTCAAGACCGCTTCGCGTGGCTGGTTGGACTGCATGACAAGTTGATAAACCTGGCGACCATTGCACCGCTGTTGTATCAAGGTGCCTGCCAACCACTGAGGCAGATATGCTGCTGACCTTAGGTGCTTCACACTGGATAGCTGTATCACAGTCAGGGCCGGATTGGCCACATTTTTCTCTCTGCACCCTGCCAAAATGTGTTGAAATGCAGTAAATGAGCTGTTTTCCGGGGACCAAAATGCAGTAGCCCAGCCGTGATCACGGCTCCTGCTTGCCAAGCACTGAGGAGATTCTATTCACCTGTCCCAGGCACAAGGGTAGGCGTGATTTGTACCGGATGAAAGTTGATTTAATTCGTTTTGGAATGGGGCTGCCTCGTGGGCATGAGCCAGGTGCCCCGTTCAAAGCCCACAGCAAAGTCGGCTCAAAACAAAAGTGACATAATTAGGCATGTGGTGTATTGCTTTTGATAGAAACACTATCGCCATTTAGCAGACACTTTTATAAAAAATAAAAAATAAACGTTGTTTTCCCACTAGCACTGACTTTGCTGATAAAGTCTTTGTTGAGAGAAAATGTACTTGATACGATTGTGATGTGTTGTCTCACCTAGTTAGCTTAAGATAAACGCACTAGATATAAGTCGCTCTGGATAAGAGCTTCTGGTAAAGGACAAAAATGTAATATTGTAGTCATGTGTGCATACATTTTATGTAGGGGTGGTCCCAGCGGGAATCAAACCCAAATTCTAGTGTTACAAGCACCATGCTCCACCAACTGAGCTATGGAGGACCATATCTGCCTTCCCAAGGGAAATTAGTTTGAAAATTCAAACATATATTTTATAGAAAAGAGATGTTGTATGTTTCTGGACGATGCACCATGCTGCCTTGTTGACAACATGACCCAGCGGCACAGATTACTGTTCCATTTGAGAAGAGCGCTCCTCCCTCCTGGTTTTTGCCCTTTCAGGTCACGGGTCATAGACCGTTGCCCCGCTGCTCAGCATAATCCAATCTGTCCACGGTCTACTGTCCATTGACCCCCAACGGAGTGGGAAGTAGCTGCCTAGTAACCAATATCAGGGTGACAGTCACAGTAAGCAACCGTCTAAGTAACCTATAGCAGAGCGCCTTCCACACACCTACTCCTTTCCACACGCCCACTCCTTTCCTTTCGACACGCCCACTCCTTTCCTTTCGACACACCCACTTTCCGGTAGCCATATTGGACTGCAGCTACCGCATTCTCTAAAATACCCCAAATCAGAGAGGAATAGGCGAAGCACTGAAGCAATATATAGATGTTTGAAGCAGTATATAGATGTTTGAAGCAGTATATAGATGTTTGAAGCAGTATATAGATGTTTGAAGCAGTATATAGATGTTTGCCCAAATGCATTTTAAAAAAATAGAAAAAGTCCACTGTTTGAGCACACACAACAACTTGAAAACAAAACTGTCTACAACAATCTGTTTATATTTCATTCCGAAAACTTCAATGACTGAGCAACTTTAAAGTGTATACATGATAAACTCCTATTATTCAAACTTCTTCCCCTAGGCCTCTTTTATGACTCCAACATCGATCTCTTCCTTCACCACCACTTTGTTTCCAACATCCATATTATATCCTCCATCTTTTCAGTCCTTGTTTGAAAAGCTCCTTTGTCATTTCCATCCAGTTGTTCATGTCCTTGTCTGCTAACCCCTCATGACCTCCAGGGCCACCCTGCAGCTCATGGCCACCCTGCAGCTCACACAGGTGTGGGTGTAGTCCTCATCCCCAAGTTTCATGTCCTCATATCTCTTCAGCTCGGAGTCCTGGCTGACCGTGCTCCACTGACTGCACTGACTGCACTCCACGCGGACTTCCCTTTGAGGTGGTTGGGCCTCTAGTATGACAAAGGTCCTTCCTTTTATCCCATTGTCCTGCAATGCAAACAGGGTGGTCAAAGCACAAGTCAGTATAAAAGCTGAACAAAAATATTACATAATTCAAACCTATTTCTATGTGCATTTCTTCATTCATTCAATGGGAATCAATGATATGAGTATGTTTTGATGTAGGAGTAGGAACTTGTGAGTCTAAACACTGTCAGCCTCCAACTTACAGGCAGCTTTCTTGGTGAGGTGGAGACGGACTGAGTCCCTCCGCAGCGCAGCAGAGAGAGGGGTATTTGTCTAGTGGTGGGGTGCTCCTTGCAGCAGAAGCTGAACACACTGGCAGCCAGGTAAACATCCCAGCGATCAGGATGGTCTTTCACCAGATCTGACACCAACCTGTCCAGTTATATGATGAAAATGGATTAAACAAAACAAATGCATATTATTATAAGTCAGCTGGGCTAGCATGACATGTGATTGGATTTAGGAAACTGCCAAAAGATTCTTGCAATCATTACCCAGTTCTATTTAGTACACTACTATCCATAGTATAAGCTTTTAGAATCAGGTGGCTGTGTAGCAAGGTACAGTGGAGAACAAACCGGTCTATGAGGGACTTTGTTACTGGATCCAGTGACACTCCCAGAGGGCGGTAGAATATGAGTTGGCCTGTCAGTTTCTTCAGATCACCCAAAGCCGAGTTGATCTGTAAAATTAAAAGAGGAGGGGTACTTAACAGGTGTTGGAACCGGTTCAGGGAACAGGACCAGAAAACGGGAAAATAATGCACTTTTTAGAGGAACAGAATCAGAACCGGGAACGAAAGTGATCTATACTGTTCCGGAACAGAACCGTTGTTTGAAAAGGATGTGAACCGGTTAATAATGTTATTTTACGTTCCGGGCATTCTTTTTCCAGTCCCACAAAAAAATGCAACAAAGCGTCTATGCAAAGCCCTCACCCCGTCACTCAGAAACATATTCTAGTTTCTGCCTGCCAGCTGAAAATCTTTGCCAGTGTGTGCGTGCATAGGCTACCTGCCCCTCCCCATCCGAAGCATCGTCTATTGTACCCTACTGACGTTCAAAGAGGGATTCAGAAATTAGAAGAGCGATTTTTAATTAGAGACGAATGGATTAACTTTTTCAATGCTAGTTAAGGATATGATAGTTATCACGTTTCACATTGTTTTGATTAACTACAAAAAGGTAACACGTTTTTATTTTAGTTCTGGTGCCGCTCTGCTAACACAAGCTTGTTAGCTAGCTAGCTCTGGTCCAACGTTAAACCAACTCTCTGAAGTTCCAAGACATTCAACGTTCCTTCAAGCCGCTCCTCTGTTGGTATAATCCTGTGGGCCTATTTCAGATAATGCAGGTCATAACAAGATGCCCAGCGCTTCAAGCCAAGCCTCCTCCCTCTCTCCCCAACAGCAACATTTCAGTCCCATCTCGCGCCCCACCCTTGTCTGTCCATTAAATGTAAAAAGTTGCCCTTTCCATAGTAAGCTGCTCTATCCGCAGCTAAATGTAAAACATTTTCGATTTCAGTGGTTTAAAAAAGGAAGAGAAAGGAACGACATAAAGCAGGACTGTTTGGGGTGGAACTGGTTCAGATCTTTATTCTGCTGAACAGTGGAATGGAACGACATAAAGCAGGACTGTTTGGGGTGGAACTGGTTCAGATCTTTATTCTGCTGAACAGTGGAATGGAACAAAAACAAATATGGTTTTCTTCAGAACAAAACGACTGGAAAATAATTTTGGTTCCAACCCCTGGTACTTAATATTCATGAGATAATTTAGTGCAACACTTCATTTACCCCAAAACATTTTTATTTAGGGCAGTACAGTAACACTTACATCGATACATGCATGCATCTCTTACCTCTAAAATGTGTGCTCGAGTCAAACAAGACAGGATTCCAACAGGGAAGCCAAAGCGAGAGATGAGGTCAGAAATTATTTTGGCAATCTCTTTACTGTTGTTGGTTTTCATGGGGTAGGCTTCCATCCATTTTGAGTAGTAGTCCATTACAGTTAGTACAAACTTGTGTCTACTTCTGGTCTCTGGAAATGGTCCCTTCACATCCATTGTCAGCCATTGCCATTTCTCCTTGATCTGGTTCAAACAAAAATAATCTGTAGTTATGATGTGTAGTCGATATGCATATCAATTAACATGAGGTAATAACTGGGGAATACACACAACAGTAATCCTTTAAGTTGACCAGGGTCGTGTTCAGTTAGTAGGCATAAAACAGAAGGAAACCCTCAGAACCTGAGTGAAGCAAGGTAGCGCTGTACTATCTGTATACATGTTTGTATTCCTTCGGCACCGTTTGCCCTAATGAACAGGACCCAGGTGAAAAAGAATCTTGTTGCCCGCTGTCCAGAATACAATCGTCTGTCAGAAACCTTACCTTGATTGCGTGCTTGGGGATAAAGATCAGACCTTGCTTTTCTAAAGTTGCAGATGGGATCTGAAATTGTCAGGAGTTCAGTTATTAAAGCACGTGTATGGAAAGGTTTAGGGTTATAGAAGACCTTTATAGGATTTTGTAATCATACATGCAACTAGCCCTAGAGGTTTGGGCCTCATCAAGATCGTTGGGAGTAACAGTGACACTACTTTTCAACACGCTCCTCCCTGGGATTTTTGAGCAGGTACCGTGAACTAAGCTGTTTGGATGAAAACATTTGGAATATTTGGCAAAAGATACAAACATGGTTGTTCTGTAAGGAATTACGGGAACCCTTCCCAATCAAACAATTTTGATGAGCTCAATCAGCTTCATAAGGGCTAACTCACAACTTACTCCTTTAGGCATGTCTTTTACAGCCCAGTCAATACTCTGCAAAAAAAAATACAAAAAAAATAAGCATGAATGAAATATTTGTCAAAAAATCTTTAAAAAAATTCTAGATAAGAATGATATGTACTTTGTACCTGTGGAACACAGTAGTCGTCATGGAAACGACTTGGGTGCCATATACTGTGGTTTAAGTAACTTGGTGGAGACTTCTCCCGTTGTGTCGACTCCTCAGGAACAGGATCCTCTGGAAACTGGAATCACGAGTACAGGCCAAACACAGTTCATTTTATTTGTGAAATCAAAAGGGAAATCCAAATCTGCCATATACTTAAGAGTAAACAGCAATACGAATGGAAAACTGGTTGTACAGTAACCTCAATTACCTCGACTAACTGGTGCCGCCGCACATTGACTCTGTGCCGGTACCCCCTGTATATACATTTTTACATTTTAGACATTTAGCAGACGCTCTTATCCAGAGCGACTTACAGTTAGTGAATACATATTTATTTATTTTTATACTGGCCACCCGTGGGAATCGAACCCACAACCCTGGTGTTGCAAACACCATGCTCTATCAACTGAGCTACATCCCTGCCGGCCATTCCCTCCCCTACCCTGGACGACGAATTAAACAACCTGGTGTTGCAAACACCATGCTCTATCAACTGAGCTACATCCCTGCCGGCCATTCCCTCCCCTACCCTGGACGACGTTGGGCCAATTGTGCGCCGCCCATGTGTCTCCCGGTCGCGGCCGGCTGCGACAGAGCCTGGATTCGAACCAGGATCTCTAGTGGCACAGTTAGCACTGCGATGCAGTGCCTTAGACCACTGCGCCACTCAGGAGCACAATATAGGAGCACAATATAGCCTCGCTATTGTTATTTTATTATTTTACTGCTGCTCTTTAATTATTTGTTACTTTTATTTAATTGATTTTTTAGATATTCTTTCTTAAAAATGTATTATTGGTTAAGGGCTTGTAAGTAAGCATTTCACTGTAAGGTCTACACCTGTTGTATTCGGCCCATGTGACAAATAAAATTTGATTTGTTTGGAACATTTAGCATTTCTCACCAAGGTTACTCTTTTCCTCCTTCCAGCTGTTTTCTGAAACTACAAGAACTCAACAATAAAACACACCATTCAAAAGTTCAACTCAACCAACAAAGCCAAAGCACGTTTCAAGAATTCCTCATATGTTACATTCACAACCACCAGACTCAGTTAGGTCTAATAGCTTAAATGAAAACAACACACCTGCCTCATTTGACAAAATACCTTTTTTTGTAGGTGACTAGGAAAGGTAAAGATAGTTGGTATGGCATCATCACGTAAACGCACTGTCTGCCCAGTTCTATCCATGCACCTCTCCTCGAAATGCTCGGAGCACAGTAGGGAATGGGGGGTTGGCTGCCAGTCTTTCCATTTCATCTGACCCACCCACTCTTTTATTCGTTTAGGATCACGCTTTGGAAAGCTGTTGACATAAGAAAAGGTTAAAAAAACGAAATGTAAACATCAACGGGGAAATCTGTGATTGTAACATACATTTTTGGACTTTTAAATGTATATAACTATTGATTCTTGAAGAATATAACTTATAAATGCCTCATGAGCTTAGTTCAACTGTCATACCCATCAGAACCCAAAATATTAGTTTGTAATTGTAAACAAACACTTTATAGCCTCATACCATTGTTAAAACTATAATTCTGACATCATGGATGGTCACTGCCTCTGGTCAGTCCTTGCATTCATAGCTCTGTCTATGAATTTGACAGTGGTTACATTTCTCCAGCCCCATCCCTCAGCTATTTACCAAATCAGTGGCGAAGCTCCGCTTTGTTACTGTTTGAACTGCAGATTGCTAAAAACAGTGATGAAACAGCGACCACTAAGGCCGGGCTAATACGGGTTGTTCGTTTGTTTAGAAGTTCCACGTTTTTTTTATGATACGGTAGCTAAGATATAAGTCACATTCGTCAAAATCAAGGTATAGCTGGTTAGCTATTTTATTACTGGAAATCTTAGCTAGCTACACAAGCTAACGTAAACTGACTAGCTAGTTGGCTAGTTACTAGCTAAATTAGCTAATCCAAATGTCGACGTTAGTCTTACCTGTGAAATGTAACCTTGTTTGTTTTATGTTTAACATTTTTAAATGTATTCCTACAGTTGAAAGCTGAACAACGCCCTGGCATTTTTGATAGCTAGCTAGCATTAGCTAACAACTACTACACCAAGGAATGTAAAAAAAACAAGGAAGTGACGCACAGGAAGTTAACTTTTTTCGGCTTCTACCTCTTCTGCCACAACACATCTGTAAAGAAGACAGAAAAATGGCTGACTTCAGGAAAATCAGTCCTGGGTCTCTGCCCTATGTTAACGTTTCGCGAAAAGTGTCTGTTCAAGGGAAAGTTTTTATCCTCCTATGTATAATATTGGCCGAACCCGGAGGAGCTACCACCCACTGGGTTGTCACTGAAGATGGAAAGATTCAACAGCAAGTACGTTAATGGCCCGTGTTTATATCCGTATTTTGCTAACTAGCTAGCCGTTAGCTTCTCTGCTAGCAAGCTAACTACTTTATCACAGATAGCTATAACCAGTATCTTTGACTTTAGTTTGCTCTTCCTAGGATTTGCTTACACGGCTGCAGGCTCATACTAGCTTGCCAATCATTGATTGCTAATTAGCTACTTAAGTCCCTCTCTGGGACTTTCGCTAGCACAGTAATGCAATGCTGACCCCCTAAGGGTACTGACCTGCCTTTAACTTGAACTAACGTTAAAGTAGTTCGCTAGAGAACGGGGTCTCTGGGTAAGCTAGCTAACTTACATGTTAGCTAACTCTAACTAACTAAAGGCATCCAACCATCCTAGAAAAACTGAAATAAAGCCAACTAGTGATAGATGATTGGTAGGTAGCAAGTTGGCAAGCTAGCTAATTAGCTACTGGGGTCAAAGATAATGGGCATAACTGACCTGACAGACCCAGCATTGGCACAGCCAGCTAGTTATTAACTTCAATGCAACCAGGAGTTTTGACATCCAGCACAATGTCAAAACTCTCTTGGTTGCATCGAAACTATCTAGCTAGGTGAATTGAATGGAAAACTGTGCTTCGGCTTGATGTAAGCGCACAAATAAAAGGGGTTTAGAAAAAAGTATATCTGATGTAACCTTTGTATCTATATACAACTAATCTAAAGTATCCACTTACACTTAACGTTTAGAAGGGCATCAAATGTTCAGACTATTTAGCGATTGACATTATGTCAGCCGTGGCCAAACTATCTAACACAGATGGTTTGGGAAAAACCAAAGATGACCTAGTTACTACTACGTAATTTCGATGTCAAGTCAGCCAGGTTGCTCTGCCTCAATTTTGTTTTGGTGTTGTCTCACTTCATGTGTACTGTGGTCAGCGAACTCAGAGGTGTTTAGGCTTTTGGGTCAAGTCATGGAGTGAAAACAAGTACTGTCACTGTTTATTTTGAGACAAACATTTTCTGTTTTTTTGCAGGTTGACTCTCCTTTGAATCTTAAACATCCACATGACCTTGTCATCTTCATGCGACAGGAGACCCGTGTCAACTACCTGAAGAAGTTAGAGGTGATGACCTTTTCATGATTACATCACTTTGCTCATAGCCTATTGCTCTACTTCCTGGTTTTACAATGTTAGTCCAAGGCCTCCCCAGTGTTAAATATGTATACTGCTGTGCTCTCCCTTACTTGAAAGATGCAATATCTACAATATTCACATCTGTTCAATGGTCATTTAATACTCATAGTTTATTGAAGAACATATTGGATCACATCAGATGGGAAACCTGTCTTCCTTTCTTTTTCCTCCAGTAAGATATAGCATTGCTTTCAAATCAAGCCACACTGAAAGGTCTGAATCTCATGTCTCTGACCTCTGCTTTGTGCAGAAGCAGCTTGTCGCTCAGAAGATTCACATTGAGGAGAATGAGGACAGGGACACTGGCTTGGAGCAGAGGCACTATAAAGAGGATGCCGACTGTGTCACGGCTAAAGTTCCCCTGGGAGACTTGGATCTCTACGATGGTACCTACATCTCTCTGGAGAGTAAAGACATCAGGTAAGCCCAGGCTGGGCACTCTTGACCAATCATTTAGTTATTACTAATTTGCCCTCACCTAACTCATTATCAAGGGGAAGCACTGATAAGGGATGTTGACATATGTCATCAGGGCGTGTACGAATCCATTGGTCGTGCTCCAAAACGGCTTCATCTTATCATTGACATTGACCGATGACATGAGTCATTGTACATTTTTTGGGTGATCAACATTTTTATTTTCAACAACATACAGTGTACACATTCGATGATCACGTCACATATATTAGAGGTCATGACACTACAGCACAAACAAAACAAAAACAAAATACACTTTTATACAAACAAAACAAGTATTTACATACTGACAGAAGTCATAATTATTAGAACACACAAGGTGATATTCATACAGGGAGAAAGTAGGGAGTTCACAAGAGGACAAGTATTCTTGATGGCATCCTGTTGACAATAAATGTTAATCACTTTCTGATAGAAAAACCATGATGGCTTGTCTTTCAAATCTAGACCGGCCTGTCCTACATCTTCATCATCAGGCATTTTTAAACAGCCACATGATGCAAGTCAAGAACTGGTTACCTTTTCTCCCCTTGTTCCCCCTGTTCTGCTGGACACAACACTAATGCTCCCTGGACCTTGACTATGGATGTTTCTTTCAGCCCTGAGGATTACGTAGATTTGAGGTCCCCTCTACCCCCGGATCTGGAGAAGCCTGACTGTGCCAGAGTATTTGAGCTCCCGTATAGTATCCACGGTTTCCAGCATCTCCGGGTGAGTTGAGGGGAAAGCGAACCCACTTGTTAATGCAATGCACATGCCTGTCTGGACCTGTGCCATGTGTCTATCTTTATCCAGGGCGTGCAAGAGCGGGTGAACCTCACATCTCCTCTGCTCTCTAAAGAGGACCCCATTTTTGGCTCCCTGTCCCACAAACTGGGCCGCAGCATTGACGAGGTGGGCCATCGAATCCAGCAGGGCCTGCTGAGGGTGCGTTTCTCTCTACCGCCTCACCAACACTGTCTGGTCTGTTTTTTATCGGTTTACATATAGCTGAAGGGGATTACTTTAACTGTGATGCACTGATTTATTCATTTTTATAAATGGACAGTCACTGTTTTAAGTGTTCTGGTCTGACTGTCATACAGTTCCCTTCTAATGATAGTGTTCTGGTCTGACGGTCATACAGTTCCCTTCTAATGATAGTGTTCTGGTCTGACTGTCATATAGTTCCCTTCTAATGATAGTGTTCTGGTCTGACGGTCATATAGTTCCCTTCTAATGATAGTGTTCTGGTCTGACTGTCATATAGTTCCCTTCTAATGATAGTGTTCTGGTCTGACTGTCATATAGTTTCCTTCTAATGATAGTGTTCTGGTCTGACTGTCATATAGTTCCCTTCTAATGATAGTGTTCTGGTCTGACTGTCATATAGTTCCCTTCTAATGATAGTGTTCTGGTCTGACTGTCATATAGTTCCCTTCTAATGATAGTGTTCTGGTCTGACGGTCATATAGTTCCCTTCTAATGATAGTGTTCTGGTCTGACTGTCATATAGTTCCCTTCTAGTGATAGTGTTCTGGTCTGACTGCCATATAGTTCCCTTCTAATGATAGTGTTCTGGTCTGACTGCCATATAGTTCCCTTCTAATGATAGTGTTCTGGTCTGACTGTCATATAGTTCCCTTCTAATGATAGTGTTCTGGTCTGACTGCCATATAGTTCCCTTCTAATGATAGTGTTCTGGTCTGACTGTCATATAGTTCCCTTCTAATGATAGTGTTCTGGTCTGACTGTCATATAGTTCCCTTCTAATGATAGTGTTCTGGTCTGACGGTCATATAGTTTCCCTTCTAATGATAGTGTTCTGGTCTGACTGTCATATAGTTCCCTTCTAATGATAGTGTTCTGGTCTGACTGTCATATAGTTCCCTTCTAATGATAGTGTTCTGGTCTGACGGTCATATAGTTTCCTTCTAATGATAATGTTCTGGTCTGACTGTCATATAGTTCCCTTCTAATGATAGTGTTCTGGTCTGACTGTCATATAGTTCCCTTCTAATGATAGTGTTCTGGTCTGACTGTCATATAGTTCCCTTCTAATGATAGTGTTCTGGTCTGACTGTCATATAGTTCCCTTCTAATGATAGTGTTCTGGTCTGACTGTCATATAGTTCCCTTCTAATGATGTGTTTGTTGTGTTGTCCAGAACTCGTCGTCCTGGGTGCTGTATGACCTGGCGTCGTTCTACTGGCGGATAAAGAACGAGCCCAGGCAGGCGGTGGACTGTGTTCTCCGTGCCCTGCACTTCTCACCCAGGTACAACCAAAGCAAAACGCAGCTTCAGTTTGTCATGTTCATTAGGGCACACCATGTAAAAAAGTTTGCAATGGAAAACTAAGTGAGCCTTTCTTATTGGACAAGTCTAGGTATTCCCTAATGTTTCAGTATGTTGTCTGCCCTTTGGTGCCCAATGAACACGTCCCAGCTACGGTTATTCAGCATTCAAACAGTGGACCATATAAGAGTTTTGAGTCCCATGCTCGTTGTCTGTTGTGTATCCAGGCTGCACAAGGACTTGGCACTGGTGAACATGGCCAACATCCTGCACCGGGCCCACTTCTCTGCTGATGCTGCCATCCTGGCTCACGCTGCCCTGGACCTGACCTCTGACCTTCTCACCAGCCACTACACCCTGGGCAACATCTACGCAGTGAGTTACAGCACCACTAGTAGATTAATATATTGGGGGGGAAGATGCACTGAATACAACCCAGGGGATAATGCGTTAAAGCGATTCCGCTTGTTTCCAAGGTGGTTCCCGATGGAATACACATGAGACAAAATAAAGGAAAGCTAGCTGTACGACATCATCTGGTTTTATCAACAATTGCAGCTCTATGATTCCCATTGCAGAGACGTTCTACATAATGTATAGTGAAATAGTACAAACTTGTATCAAGAGAACAGCAGGGTTCCAAGCACTGACCCTTGAGGAACACCAAAGTCCGTTTTTTCGGGATGTCTAATGACAACAAAGAAAGCAGACATTAGGTGAATTTAAACAAAATGTAGCCTTTAAATAGAACATGTGGTTCTGTAACATTTGTTGGCACTACGTTTTAACATTTCTGAAGGGACGCCGACATAGGGTTGTGTTGGTTTATGTTCACCTACTGTCTGCTTTTAATATTTTCACTGAACCTACACTTACAGTGGGATGTTACACTTACAGTGGGATGTTACACTTACAGTGGGATGTTACACTTACAGTAGTATTTTTTTATTGGAGTATAGCAATAATCTCTCCAACAGTTATGCAGTGGATATGGATGTTGGATGTTACTGCAATGCTTGTTGGCAAGGCTTTCTCCAGGTGCTCAGGAAGTGTATTCCTGTTGGTATATTGTTAATGTTACCGGCCCTGACCTTCAGTATCTTTCTCTCCAGTTATTCTAGAAGAGTGAATCATCGCTGATATATTATTTCTCTCTCTCTCTCTCTCTCTCTCTCTCTCTCTCTCTCTCTCTCTCTCTCTCTCTCTCTCTCTCTCTCTCTCTCTCTCTCTCTCTCTCTCTCTCTCTCTCTCTCTCTGTGTCTGTCTGTCATCCCCCCTCCCTGTCTCTCCACCTCCTCCCCTCTCTCCTCTTCATCTGTGTGTGTAGATGCTGGGGGAGTACAACCACTCAGTGCTGTGCTATGAGCAGGCCCTCCAGGCCCAGCAGGGCTTTGAGCAGGCCCTGAGGAGGAAGCACGCCGTCCTCTGTCAGCAGAAACTGGAGCAGCGCCTGGAGGCCCAACACAGGTAAAGGCACAGCGCCTCACAGCTCAGGGCGTAGTTAGGTTAATAGTGGCAGGAGAGTGGCTTTATTACAAAAGGAAGGGGGGGGAGTAGCTGGAACCAGGGTTGTGTTCAGTAGGAGAAAAACGTGAGGAACCATTTTGAAGGGGATTTAATGGGAAGGGAAGCATTGTTGTGGCACAGACTTCCTCTTTATATGGCACAGGTTACAATGCAGAATATACACTGAGTGGACAAAACATTATTATGCTTTTTCCATTACAGACTGACCAGGTGAATCCAGGTGAAATCTATGATCCCTTATTTATGTCACTTGTTAAATCCACTTCAATCAGTGCAGATGAAGGGGAGGAGACCGGTTAAAGAAGGATTCTTAAGCCTCGAGACAATTGGGACATGGATTGTGTATGTGTGCCATTCAGAGGGTGAATGGGCAAGACAAAATATATAAATGCCTTTGAACGGGGTATGGTAGTAGGTGCCAGTCGCACCGGTTTGAGTGTGTCAAGAATTGCAATGCTGCTGGGTTTTTCACACTCAACAGTTTCCCATGTGTATCAATATGGGTCCACCACCCAAAGGACATCCAGCCAACTTGACACAACTGTGGGAAGCGTTGGAGTCAACATGGGCCAGCGTCCCTGTGGAAGGCTTCCGACACTTAGTAGGCCTAGGGCTAGCTATTTGTGATCTGCCACACCCCCTCCACCCCCCACCCCCCAGGTCTCTGCAGCGCACGCTGAACGAGCTGAAGGAATACCAGAAACAGCATGACAACTACCTCCATCAGCAGGAGGCCCTGGACAAATACAAGCTGCTTCAGGAAGAGCAGATCCTCCGCAACATCATCCATGAGACCCAGATGGCCAAGGAGGCACAGCTGGGTGAGATGCTACACACACACCCACACACACACACACACACACACACACACACACTCGCATGCAATACATACACACACACTCCATACACACACGTAGTACACACAAGCGCAATACACACACACACTTGTGCGCAATACACACTCACAGATACACACACACACACACAGACGCATACATACACAAATCAAATCAAATCAAATCAAATCAAATTGTATTGGTCACATGCGCCGAATACAACAAGTGCAGACATTACAGTGAAATGCTTACTTACAGCCCTTAACCAACAGTGCGTTTATTTTAAACAAAAAAAGTAAGAATAAAACAACAACAAAAAAAAGTGTTGAGAAAAAACAAAGAGCAGAAGTAAAATAAAGTGACAGTAGGGAGGCTATATATACAGGGGGGTAACGGTGCAGAGTCAATGTGCGGGGGGCACCGGCTAGTTGAGGTAGTTGAGGTAATATGTACATGTGGGTAGAGTTAAAGTGACTATGCATAAATACTTAACAGAGTAGCAGCAGCGTAAAAAGGATGGGGGTGGGGGGCAGTGCAAATAGTCCGGGTAGCCATGATTAGCTGTTCAGGAGTCTTATGGCTTGTGGGTAGAAGCTGTTGAGAAGTCTTTTGGACCTAGACTTGGCACTCCGGTACCGCTTGCCGTGCGGTAGCAGAGAGAACAGTCTATGACTAGGTGGCTGGAGTCTTTGACAATTTTGAGGGCCTTCCTCTGACACCGCCTGGTATAGAGGTCTTGGATGGCAGGGAGCTTTGCCCCCAGTGATGTACTGGGCCGTACGCACTACCCTCTGTAGTGCCTTGCGGTCAGAGGCCAAGCAGTTGCCATACCAGGCGGTGATGCAACCAGTCAGGATGCTCTCGATGGTGCAGCTGTAGAAATTTTTGAGGATCTGAGGACCCATGCCAAATCTTTTAGTCTCCTGAGGGGGAATAGGCTTTGTCGTGCCCTCTTCACGACTGTCTTGGTGTGCTTGGACCATGATAGTTCGTTGGTGATGTGGACACCAAGGAACTTGAAGCTCTCAACCTGTTCCACTACAGCCCCGTCGATGAGAATGGGGGCGTGCTCAGTCCTCTTTTTTTTCCTGTAGTCCACAATCATCTCCTTTGTCTTGGTCACGTTGAGGGAGAGGTTGTTGTCCTGGCACCACACGGCCAGATCTCTGACCTCCTCCCATAGGCTGTCTCATCGTTGTCGGTGATCAGGCCTACCACTGTTGTGTCGTCGGCAAACTTAATGATGGTGTTGGAGTCGTGCCTGGCCATGCAGTCATGGGTGAACAGAGAGTACAGGAGGGGACTGAGCACGCACCCCTGAGGGGCCCCGTGTTGAGGATCAGTGTGGCAGATGTGTTGTTACCTACCCTTACCACCTGGGGGCGGCCCGTCAGGAAGTCCAGGATCCAGTTGCAGAGGGAGGTGTTTAGTCCCAGGATCCTTAGCTTAGTGATGAGCTTAGAGGGCACTATGGTGTTGAATGCTGAGCTGTAGTCAATGAATAGCATTCTCACGTAGGTGTTCCTCTTGTCCAGGTGGGAAAGGGCAGTGTGGAGTGTGATAGAGATTGCATCATCTGTGGATCTGTTGGGGCGGCACACACAATTACACCGTTTTATATAAATTCATATGTCCATTTAGAGATGTAAACAGAAAATAGTGCAACAATAATTAGGTGTGTGTTTAGGCAACCACCAGATGTGTCATCTGGGCCAGCAACAGAGCAGCCTCTTCTGCCCCTTCGACCTGCCGGTGCGTTATCACCGTGGAGACCTGTTTGAGCACGTCCACCACATCCAGTTTGGAGAGGAGGTGTCTGTGGCGGGCAGCGTGGCTCTGGTGTCGGAGCCAAGCATCAACCAGACCACCAGCCCCGACCTCCACCCCTCTGTGTCCGGAGACCCCGAGCCTGCAGCCCTCTGGGGCCACCAGGCCTCCCCCACCGAAGTGAGTCTGGGGACTGTGTGTGTGTTCTGACAGCCAGACAGTGTGTGTGTGTGGATAGTGGGCTGTATGCTGTGTTGGCAGGACAGTCTAAAGGTTCTGTGGAGCTGACTGCGTGTGTTCTGTCTGTAGGACATTCAGAGGCTGCTGTGGCCTCGGAGGGCTGACTGTGCTCATGAGTTTCCTGGCATCCCCCCCGCCCACCTACTACCCACCTTCTACCTCCCACCTGACACACAGGGCCTCAGGTTAGTGTGTTAGACACGGGGCCTCAGGTTAGTGTGTTAGACACGGGGCCTCAGGTTAGCGTGTTAGACACGGGGCCTCAGGTTAGTGTGTTAGACACGGGGCCTCAGGTTAGCGTGTTAGACACGGGGCCTCAGGTTAGTGTGTTAGACACGGGGCCTCAGGTTAGCGTGTTAGACACGGGGCCTTAGGTTAGCGTGTTAGACACGGGGCCTCAGGTTAGCGTGTTAGACACAGGGCCTCAGGTTAGTGTGTTAGACACGGGGCCTCAGGTTAGCGTGTTAGACACGGGGCCTCAGGTTAGCGTGTTAGACACGGGGCCTCAGGTTAGCGTGTTAGACACGGGGCCTCAGGTTAGTGTGTTAGACACGGGGCCTCAGGTTAGTGTGTTAGACTTGGGGCCTCAGGTTAGCGTGTTAGACACGGGGCCTCAGGTTAGCGTGTTAGACACAGGGCCTCAGGTTAGTGTGTTAGACACGGGGCCTCAGGTTAGTGTGTTAGACACGGGGCCTTATGTTAGCGTGTTAGACACGGGGCCTCAGGTTAGTGTGTTAGACACGGGGCCTTATGTTAGCGTGTTAGACACAGGGCCTCAGGTTAGCGTGTTAGACACGGGGCCTCAGGTTAGCGTGTTAGACACGGGGCCTCAGGTTAGCGTGTTAGACACGGGGCCTCAGGTTAGCGTGTTAGACACAGGGCCTCAGGTTAGCGTGTTAGACACGGGGCCTCAGGTTAGCGTGTTAGACACGGGGCCTCAGGTTAGCGTGTTAGACACGGGGCCTCAGGTTATTGTGTGTGTGCCATGTTGTTTGTGTATGCTACCTTTCTGGGCCTGTTTCTAACATGGTGTGTGTTATATCTTGAAGCCGTGTGTTTGTGTGTGTGTGTTCTGGTGGAGTGTGTTGACTCGTAGAGCCTCTTCCTCAGCACGGTTTGGTTAACGTGATGTATGATATGACTCATGCATTTGCTGACCTCACTGGTGTGTGTTCAGCCTTCAGACTGTGCTGTATGGTACCGGACCCCCTCCCTCCTCCCTGGCCACCCCAGACTGTGGCCCTCTGCCCCAGCCCCCTCCAGCTGACCTGCCTGCCTCTGTGGGCTGGCCCATGGAGGACAAGGAGTTGCCAGACCCCCATGCCACCCAGGTTAGTGTGTGTGTATGTGTATGTGTGTGTGTGTGTGTGTGTTGGATGGGGGTCTGTAACAGCATCATATTTTTGAGACTGGGCTTTGGTTTCAATACAATACCATCTTTATTGATCTATTATACAGAGATAACAGAAATGTGTTTTCTGTCACAGTACCCAGCTCCACCACTGGGAGCACCACTGAGTCTGCCACAGAGCAGCCCCACTGGAGCAGGTTAGGATGCAGGGTTGAAGTGTGTAACTGTGCTGATCTTGGTCTTGTGTGTGTGCAGGTGCTGCTGTCTCGCAGCAGAGGCTGGAGTTTGGAGCAGGCTGGTACCAGCATAGCCCAAGCCATGAAGAAGGTGAGCGCCGTAGAACAGAGAAATATACTTCACTACTGTCCTGTCCTGAGAAATGCTATGGCTTTGGACTGTTCTTTTTTTTTATTGTCACATGCACCGGATAGGTGCAGTGAAACGTGTTGTTCTACAGGGTCAGCCCCTGGAGAAAATTAGGGTTCAGTGCCTTGCTCAAGGGCACATCGACCATTTTTTTTTTTTTTTTTTACCTTGTCGGCTCAGGTATTCAAACCAGCAACCTTTACTGGCCCAACGCTCTAACCTCTAATGAACAAGAGCATGCAGATGCTCTGATCCAGTCGAAAGTGAATGTTAAAATACTGTGAATTAAACTTGTAGGGTTTGAACAGTTCTAAGTAATATAAAATGATACATCCTCCTCTCCTCCAGGCTAGCGCCCCTGGCTGGTTGCTCCAGAACGAGGCGGCTTTGTTCTGGCGGGCGAAGGGTAACGGTACCAGCTCACTGCAATGTCTGCGCCACTCCCTGGCCTCGGCTCCGCCCCCTCAGCGCCACCTGCCCCTCGTCAATGCTGCCAACCTGCTTCTGCGCCACGGCCTCAGCGCCCACGCACACACGCTGCTGGAGGACGCCCTGGCACTCAACGCCTCCGAAGTACACACATTTTAAAATACTTTATTTGTATCCACAAATCACATTACATTCAAGAAGGATTGAAACATCTCAAAGGTCTTTGTATGCATGGACACTTAAGGATACAGAACGCACCTTGTTCTCCAAACAGACAGGCGGCCCATAACAGCAGACACAGAGCAACACCTTGCCCTCTGCTTTGCTCTAGTCTTAGGCAGGCCTGCAGGCTGCGTGCCTTAAGGCTGTGGACGTGACTGAGACAAATATCAGTGCTACTAACAGCTTGCAGCTATATCTGCGGCTGTTAAAGCGTGATACGACGGGCTGGTATTTAAGACGCTTGTCAGCAATGGTCTGCTCAATGTAACAGTCAAATGACACACACTGCTGGAGGACACCCTGGTACTCAGCACCTTTGAGGTACACACACACACACACACACACACACACACACACACACACACACACACACACACACTCACACACACTCCTGTTCTTACATGACATATTTTTAAATGACAGTTGGAGGCCATTTGTTCTATAAAGTTTGATTCAGCACCTTTAGAAGTTGTCCACAGTATGGGCATAATGGCATGTTACATAAGGATTTATCCACAGTATAGGCATAATGGTATGTTACATAAGGATTTATCCACAGTATAGGCATAATGGTATGTTACATAAGGATGTCCATTCTAATGACTCTCTGTCCCTGCCCTCCTCTGGTCCCCTGGCAGCCCCACACTCTACTGAGCCTGGTGAGTGTGAATCTGGCCCAGGGCAACGTGACGGGCGCCCTGGACCTGTTCCGCCACACCCTGGCCCTCTCTGCCAGTTGTGCCCAGTGCCGTGCCAGCCTGCCCCTTCTGCGCTGCCTACAGTTCTACCCCTTCCTATACAACCTGCAGCGCTCGCCATGTCCGCGTGAGTGCCACGGTTCACCTCTCATGCCATGCCATACTTTACTGTCCATTGTTGTGGAAATGAATTTGGGAGGCCTGCAATAAATGGTACCTGGCTTATTTACAGTCAGTACCAACCTTCCCCTTTGACCTCTGTCTGTCTTGTGTAAGGGGTTACAGTGTTGTAAATTCAAACTTTGACTTCTGTCTGACTATCTTATCTTGTCTAAAGGGTTTAATATTAATCCGCTTTAATATTGCAGATAGATTCCAGGTTCTATCAGTTTAATTGTTTGCATCATTTCTAATTCCTTTTTTATTTAATTCTGTACTTCTTCCTCCTTCTCTACCATCCCTCCCCTGATTGGAGGAAACTAACGGACAACAATACCCTGACTGCTACTTACAGCTGTTTCCAGTCTGTAGTTCAATAATTAGACATACAGCTCTGGAAAGAATTACAAGCAAATGTTTCTTAAATCAGCATCTCTACATGTATGACAGCCATTCCATTCCAGTGTCTGTTGAATTCCAACACAGGCACACCTCATTCTACTGAATTAGGTACTGATTAGGTGATCACCTGAACCAAATCTTATCATCACTATCCTCTTGCAATTAGACCAGCTGGATGGCAAAAACAGTGCTAATAGTACCTCAAAAGTAATATTAATAAAAAAAATAACTATTGACCATGCCAAAAGAGTTGAAAAGGAAAGTTTTGAGTGAGGAAAAGAAGGGTTTAATTCGGGCTTTACTGGCAGAGGGATACAGTGAGCGTCAGGTTGCTTCCATCCTTAAAATGTCAATGACGGCGGTTCATAAGAACAAGGTCAAGCAGCAGACATTGGGGACAACAAAGCTACAGACCAGCAGAGGGCGAAAACGACTCTACTGACCGGGATGACCGCCAACTCATTCGAATGTCACTCAACAACCGTAGGAGGACATCAAGTGACCTACAAAAATAATGGTAAACGGCAGCTGGGGTGAAGTGCATGGTGAGGGCGGTTCGAAACAGGCTCCTAGGGGCAGGGTTGAAGTCGTGCAAAGCTAGAAAAAAGCTCTTCATCAATGAGAAGCAAAGAAGAGCCAGGCTGAGGTTTGTAAAAGACCATAAGGATTGGACCGTAGAGGACTGGAGTAAGGTCATCTTCTCTGATGATTCCAATTTTCAGCTTTGCCCAACACCTGGTCATCTAATGGTTAGACAGAGACCTGGAGAGGCCTACAAGCCACAGTGTCTCGCACCCACTGTGAAATTTGGTGGAGGATCGGTGATGATCTGGGGGTGCTTCAGCAAGGCTGGAATCGGACAGATTTGTCTTTGTGAAGGACGCATGAATCAAGCCACGTACAAGGTTGTCCTGGAAGAAAATTTGCTTCCTTTTGCTCTGACATTGTTCCCCAACTCTGAGAATTGGTTTTTCCAGCAGGACAATGCGCCATGCCACACAGCCAGGTCAATCAAGGTGTGGATGGAGGACCACCAGATCAAGACCCTGTCATGGCCAGCCCAATCTCCAGACCTGAACCCCATTGAAAACTTCTGGAATGTGATCAAGAGGAAGATGGATGGTCACAAGCCATCAAACAAAGCCGAGCTGCTTGAATCTTTGCGCCAGGAGTGGCATAAAGTCACCCAACATCAATGTGAAAGACTGGTGGAGAGCATGCCAAGACGCATGAAAGCTGTGATTGAAAATCTGGGTTATTCCACCAAATATTGATTTCTGAACTCTTCCTAAGTTAAAACATTAGTATTGTGTTGTTTAAAAATGAACATGAACTTATTTTCTTTGTATTATTCGAGGTCTGACAACACTGCATCTTTTTTGTTATTTTGACCAGTTGTCATTTTCTGCAAATAAATGCTCTAAATGACAATATTTTTATTTGGAATTTGGGAGAAATGTTGTCAGTAGTTTATAGAATAAAACAAAAATGTTTTTTTTACCCAAACACATACCTATAACTAGTAAAACCAGAGAAACGGATCATTTTGCAGTGGTCTCTTCATTTCTTCCAGAGCTGGATATTACTACTTCCCTCTTTGTTCAAGTGCTGGATTTACCCCACAGCAGCCAATCACCATTCATTATGATTTACCCCACAGCAGCCAATCACCATTCATTATGATTTACCCCACAGCAGCCAATCACCATTCATTATGATTTACCCCACAGCAGCCAATCACCATTCATTATGATTTACCCCACAGCAGCCAATCACCATTCATTATGATTTACCCCACAGCAGCCAATCACCATTCATTATGATTTACCCCACAGCAGCCAATCACCATTCATTCTGATCTGAACTCCAACCCTCCCATGTTCTCTCTCTCTCTCCTGCTGATGTTTCTCTCTAGCATGGCGAGGGAAGGGGAAAGCGTTTTGAAGTGGAGAAATCTGCCACTCAATAATTGAAGCTGTTAAAAATAGTTCAGCTGCTGCTGCATTTAGAAAGCTCTATATTTGACAGTCAGAGGCCAACCCTCTCACCGTGTTTATAACCTACACACACACTTCCTATGTGGAGGTGAAAGGGTGCAGGGTGACTAGACAGGTAGAAAGACTCATTTCCACTATGACCAAAGGGACAATAAAGTCCCAATTCCATTATCTGTATTTGTTGCTTGAATGTCATGCACATTGTTGGAAGGCCAGTTTAGTGGAGACTGAAGTGTCTGTGTGCTGATCGGTTTTGTGTGTGTGTGTGTGTGTGTGTGTGTGTGTGTGTGTGTGTGTGTGTGTGTGTGTGTGTGTGTGTGTGTGTGTGTGTGTGTGTGTGTGTGTGTGTGTGTGTGTGTGTGAACAGAGGGTGCTGTGTGTGTCGGAGAGGAGGATGTGACTCTACAGCTAGATGAATGGGAGGCTGGCAGGGGACAGAAACAGCAGAAGGACCCCACCACCACGGCTGCCCAGGCTCTGCCCGTCTCCACTGTGGAGGAAGCTCTCCTGTTTCAGAGTAAGGACCTTATGATTGGGACTGACTATATGAAATCAAATGAACAAAACTGTTCATGGGATACTGCACACTCAGATGCTCCCAACGCCTGGGTCCTGTTCAGCAGGACACTGTAGCGAAATGTTTTGAAACCCGAAAACTAAAAAATCTCCAGTTAAACCCTCCCTGTTTCTGTCCGTTTTCTTCCGTTTGGTACCTGATGAACAGGACCCTGCCTTTCTGTTTGTAACAGAGGTGGTGCTGGACAGTAACGGCTCTGGAGAGGCAGCCCAGCAGCAGCCAGGAGGAGGAGGAGGAGGAGGAGGAGGAGAGAGGGATGAGGAGGAATGGCAGCTGAAGGAGGAGCTGATGGGGGCCTTCGAGGGGGCTCTGGACGTGGGGGGCAAGCGGGGCGACCTGAGGGGCATCCGCGTGCTGAAGAACGACCGGGTGATGGGGGCGGGCCGGAGCGGAGGAGGGCCCTGCTTCGGGAACTGTGAGGATGACGAGGGGGCTGAGTGGGTACGTGTCCTGTCCTGAGTAACTCCCATGATGTAGTATAGAGACAGACAAGGGGCTGAGTGGGTACATGTCCTGAGTAACTCCCATGATGTAGAAAAAGTTCTGTCCAAACAGTAGCCAGGCCCCAGCCCAACTTCCCCCCCTCTCTGTGTTCCTGGTCCTCCACAGATCACGTTCCAGGTGAAGCGTGTGAGGAAGCCCAAGGCAGACATCCCCGACGGCTGGGGCAGTGCTGAGGACACCCTGCAGGGGGAGACACTGCTCCCTGGAGGCCACTCTGTCCTGGAGATCAGCGGCCCCACCATCCCCTCCCCCGGGCCCTCGGGTAATAGACACCCTGCATGCTCACAGACAAACTCATAGGGAGAGTCTCAATTGTAGGAGTCAAGGAAATACAATGGAGATTCTCCCATACAGACAGTTCTCTGAGGCGTGTAGTAGTCATCATCACTGAACCAGACTAAGAAAGTGTTTGTGTCTCCAGGGTACTGATGTGTGTGTGTGTGTGTGTGTGCAGGGCGATGGAGGGACTACACCAGTCTGGGCTGGCCGGGGCCAGAGGAGTGCCAGAGAACTCGCAGGGTAGACCTTACCACCGTGGCCAGTACCTGGCTGGCAGTGTCTGCCAAGAACATCGAGTCAGTACCAACCTTCCCCTTTGACCTCTGTTTGTCTTGTGTAAGGGGTTAGGAGAGTGTTGTACATTTAAACGTTGACCTCTGTCTGGCTATCTCATAGATAAACATATATAATTTGGTGTGTGTGTCCCAACCCTCCCCTGGGGAAACCACCGCACAGTCCATATTTTTGTTCTAACCCTGCACTGACACAGCTGATTCAACTAATTAATCAAGAACAAAATGTTGACTGCAACTGGAGTCAGTTGGGAATCACTTTATTAGGACTTAAAGGGATAGTTGGGGGTTAAAGGGATAGTTGGAGATTAAAGGGATAGTTGGAGGTTAAAGGGATAGTTGGGGGTTAAAGGGATAGTTGGAGGTTAAAGGGATAGTTGGGGGTTAAAGGGATAGTTGGGGGTTAAAGGGATAGTTGGGGGTTAAAGGGATAGTTGGAGGTTAAAGGGATAGTTGGGGGTTAAAGGGATAGTTGGAGGGGTTAAAGGGATAGTTGGAGGTTAAAGGGATAGTTGGAGGTTAAAGGGATAGTTGGGGGTTAAAGGGATAGTTGGGGTTAAAGGGATAGTTGGGGGTTAAAGGGATAGTTGGGGGTTAAAGGGATAGTTGGAGGTTAAAGGGATAGTTGGGAGTTAAAGGGATAGTTGGAGGTTAAAGGGATAGTTGGAGGTTAAAGGGATAGTTGGGGGTTAAAGGGATAGTTGGAGGTTAAAGGGATAGTTGGGGGTTAAAGGGATAGTTGGAGAGTTAAAGGGATAGTTGGGAGGTTAAAGGGATAGTTGGAGGTTAAAGGGATAGTTGGAGGTTAAAGGGATAGTTGGGGGGTTAAAGGGATAGTTGGAGGTTAAAGGGATAGTTGGAGGTTAAAGGGATAGTTGGGGGTTAAAGGGATAGTTGGGGGTTAAAGGGATAGTTGGAGGTTAAAGGGATAGTTGGGGGTTAAAGGGATAGTTGGGGGTTAAAGGGATAGTTGGGGGTTAAAGGGATAGTTGGAGGTTAAAGGGATAGTTGGAGGTTAAAGGGATAGTTGGGGGTTAAAGGGATAGTTGGGGGTTAAAGGGATAGTTGGAGGTTAAAGGGATAGTTGGGGGTTAAAGGGATAGTTGGGGTTAAAGGGATAGTTGGGGGTTAAAGGGATAGTTGGGGGTTAAAGGGATAGTTGGAGGTTAAAGGGATAGTTGGAGGTTAAAGGGATAGTTGGAGGTTAAAGGGATAGTTGGAGGTTAAAGGGATAGTTGGAGGTTAAAGGGATAGTTGGGGGTTAAAGGGATAGTTGGAGGTTAAAGGGATAGTTGGGGGTTAAAGGGATAGTTGGAGGTTAAAGGGATAGTTGGAGGTTAAAGGGATAGTTGGGGGTTAAAGGGATAGTTGGAGAGTTAAAGGGATAGTTGGGGGTTAAAGGGATAGTTGGGGGTTAAAGGGATAGTTGGAGGTTAAAGGGATAGTTGGGGGTTAAAGGGATAGTTGGAGGTTAAAGGGATAGTTGGGGGTTAAAGGGATAGTTGGGGGTTAAAGGGATAGTTGGGGGTTAAAGGGATAGTTGGGGGTTAAAGGGATAGTTGGAGGTTAAAGGGATAGTTGGGGGTTAAAGGGATAGTTGGAGGTTAAAGGGATAGTTGGAGGTTAAAGGGATAGTTGGAGATTTTGGCAATTAAGTCCTTTTTTATATTTACCCAGTTAAGATGAACTCATGGATACCATTAGTATGTCTCTGTGTGCCGTATGAAGGAAGGTCATTTCTGGAGCCTTTGCTAACTAGCTAGCGCAATGACTGGAAGTCTACTGTAGCAGCTAGCATGAAACTACCTTCAACTTCCTTCAAACTGCGCACATAGACATAAAAACGGTAACCATGAGTTCATCTGACTCTGGGGAAGTATAAATGTTGAACTATCCTCTTAACACCCAAAGCCACACTTGAATTTAAAACATGTATGATGTTCTATTCCCCCCTCCTTCCCTCTCTTCTCTCATCTCCTCCCCCCTCCACAGCATCACTGAACACATAGACTTTGCCACTCCACTCCAGGAGCCTGCGGTGGAGCCGTTGTGTAATGCCAACCTGGCTACCAGCATGCATACCCTGGATCACCTGTCTGGCGTGGCCAACCGCGCCGCCATCCACTACACTGGAGAGAGTCAACTCCGAGAGGTAGGGGACAGAGAGAGTCAACTCCGAGAGGTAGGGGACAGAGAGAGTCAACTCAGAGAGGTAGGGGACAGAGAGAGTCAACTCCGAGAGGTAGGGGACAGAGAGAGTCAACTCAGAGCGATAGGGAACACAGAGTCAACTCCGAGAGGTAGGGGACAGAGAGAGAGTCAACTCCGAGAGGTAGGGGACAGAGAGAGAGTCAACTCAGAGAGGTAGGGGACAGAGAGAGAGTCAACTCCGAGAGGTAGGGGACAGAGAGAGAGTCAACTCAGAGAGGTAGGGGACAGAGAGAGTCAACTCAGAGAGGTAGGGGACAGAGAGAGTCAACTCAGAGAGGTAGGAGACGGAGAGAGTCAACTCCGAGAGGTAGGGGACAGAGAGAGTCAACTCAGAGAGTTAGGGGACAGAGAGAGTCAACTCAGAGAGGTAGGAGACAGAGAGAGTAAACTCAGAGAGGTAGGGGACAGAGAGAGTAAACTCAGAGAGGTAGGGGACAGAGAGAGTCAACTCCGAGAGGTAGGGGACAGAGAGAGTCAACTCCGAGAGGTAGGAGATGGAGAGAGAGTAAACAGAGAGAGGTAGGAGACGGAGAGAGTCAACTCAGAGGGGTAGGGGACAGAGAGAGAGTCAACAGAGAGAGTCAACTCAGAGGGGTAGGAGACAGAGAGAGAGTCAACAGAGAGAGTCAACTCAGAGGGGTAGGAGACAGAGAGAGAGTCAACAGAGAGAGTCAACTCAGAGAGGTAGGGGACAGAGAGTCAACTCAGAGGGGTAGGGGACAGAGAGAGAGTCAACTCAGAGGGGTAGGGGACAGAGAGAGAGTCAACTCAGAGGGGTAGGGGACAGAGAGAGTCAACTCAGAGAGGTAGGGGACAGAGAGAGTCAACTCAGAGGGGTAGGGGACAGAGAGAGTCAACTCAGAGAGGTAGGGGACAGAGAGTCAACTCAGAGGGGTAGGGAACAGAGAGAGTCAACTCAGAGAGGTAGGGAACAGAGAGAGTCAACTCAGAGAGGTAGGGGACAGAGAGAGTCAACTCAGAGGGGTAGGGGACAGAGAGAGTCAACTCAGAGGGGTAGGGAACAGAGAGAGTCAACTCAGAGGGGTAGGGACAGAGAGTATCACATCTCACCCGTCTGCATAATTTCACTGTTCTGCCGTGAGCCTCAACCGGCTTTCTGTTTGTCATTCAGGTGCTACAGAATCTGGGCAAAGATAAGTTCTCCCCTCAGTCCTTTGAGCAGGTGGGCACGCGCATTGCCAAGGTCTTGGAGAAGGTACGTGTTTGTTGAGGTGGTACCTGCCTGTCAGGGTATTCTACAACCCTGTATCACTCAAATCACAGCATCTCACGGCAGTATAAAGTTCAATAAAGTAATGCAGACAAATGAAAGTCTCTCCTCTCCTGAGCAGAACCAGACCTCCTGGGTGTTGTCTAGCATGTCTGCTCTCTACTGGAGGGTGAAGGGCCAGGGCAAGAGGGCCATCGACTGCCTGCGTCAAGCCCTACACTACGCTCCGCACCACATGAAGGTAAAACGGACTGAGACCTGCCCAATAATAACACAAACGTTTGTTTTCCCGTTGCAAAACGTTTTCCTACAGCGTGAACTGCTGAACATGACCCTGTGCTATAGTCTGCGTGATAATTCAGCATCTCTCTCCCTCTCAGGACGTACCTCTGATCAGCCTGGCCAACATCTTCCAGAACGCACGGCTGTGGGACGACGCCCTGACCGTGGCCCGCATGGCCGTGGAGATCGCCCCGCACTTCGTCGTCAACCATTTCACCCTCGCCAACGTCTACATCGCCATGGTGAGCCCGCCACCATGGGAACGGACCAACATTGTTGTCATGTCCTGGCCATGAGTAGTCTGGTTTAGATCTGTAGTCTGGTTTAGATCTGTAGTCTGGTTTAGATCTGTAGTCTGGTTTAGATCTGTAGTCTGGATTAGATCTGTAGTCTGGTTTAGATCTGTAGTCTGGTTTAGATCTGTAGTCTGGATTAGATCTGTAGTCTGGATTAGATCTGTAGTCTGGATTAGATCTGTAGTCTGGATTAGATCTGTAGTCTGGTTTAGATCAGTAGTCTAGTTTAGATATGTAGTCTGGTTTAGATCTGTAGTCTGGTTTAGATCTGTAGTCTGGATTAGATCTGTAGTCTGGTTTAGATCTGTAGTCTGGTTTAGATCTGTAGTCTGGTTTAGATCTGTAGTCTGGTTTAGATATGTAGTCTGGTTTAGATCTGTAGTCTGGATTAGATCTATAGTCTGGATTAGATCTGTAGTCTGGATTAGATCTGTAGTCTGGTTTAGATCTGTAGTCTGGTTTAGATCTGTAGTCTGGTTTAGATCTGTAGTCTGGTTTAGATCTGTAGTCTGGTTTAGATCTGTAGTCTGGTTTAGATCTGTAGTCTGGATTAGATCTGTAGTCTGGTTTAGATCTGTAGTCTGGTTTAGTTCTGTAGTCTGGATTAGATCTGTAGTCTGGTTTAGTTCTGTAGTCTGGTTTAGATCTGTAGTCTGGATTAGATCTGTAGTCTGGTTTAGATCTGTAGTCTGGATTAGATCTGTAGTCTGGTTTAGATCTGTAGTCTGGATTAGATCTGTAGTCTGGTTTAGATCTGTAGTCTGGTTTAGATCTGTAGTCTGGTTTAGATCTGTAGTCTGGATTAGATCTGTAGTCTGGTTTAGATCAGTAGTCTGGTTTAGATCTGTAGTCTGGTTTAGATCAGTAGTCTGGTTTAGATGCTTCATTCCCTTCAAGTGTCAGTGGTTGTGAAGCGGGTCATTTATGTTGGTATGTGTGTGTGTGTGTGTGTTGTGTGGAATCTTCTGCTGGTTGCGTGTCAGGTGGGTGTGTTGAAGAATGCTAATGCTGTGCTAATGGGTATGAATTGTGGTGAGTTGTGTAAATACTGAACAGTTGTATTTATTGTTCTTTGTTCACTGATGTGTGTGTGTGTGTCCCCTTATACAGGAGGAGTTTGAGAAGGCCATGCGCTGGTATGAGTCCACTCTGAGGCTGCAGCCAGAGTTTGCCCCTGCCAAAGACCGCCTGAGAACCATCCAGTGTTACCTGCTAACCAAGAAGGATCGCCACCTGCCCTAAGACGACTCCACAGGAGAAGCCCTCGGAACACACACACACCACACACACATACAAAAACAGAACTTACAGTAGTTATGCACAAGAAAGCGTTTGTTGAATGTTTTGTTTAAAGTCAATGCCATATCATTTATGTCCTAAGGAGTTGAGGGATTCTGTTAGCTGTGACCTCAGACTCCGGTCGCAGAGTGTAAAACCAACCTCTCTCATTCCCTAAACATTCACTAAATGACCCATGTTACCTTTTGAAGAAGCCCTCCACCTGAACAGTTCTCAATTCTATTACATGAGGGAGCTTTGGGATATATCCCATCGCTCAGCTTCCCTGGCCCGTAGACTACAATATATAGAGCCCAGCATAGGGGATATATCCCATCACTCAGCTTCCCTGGCCCGTAGACTACAATATATAGAGCCCAGCATAGGGGATATATCCCATCACTCAGCTTCCCTGGCCCATAGACTACAATATATAGAGCCCAGCATAGGGGATATATCCCATCACTCAGCTTCCCTGGCCCGTAGACTACAATATATAGAGCCCAGCATAGGGGATATATCCCATCACTCAGCTTCCCTGGCCCGTAGACTACAATATATAGAGCCCAGCATAGGGGATATATCCCATCACTCAGCTTCCCTGGCCCGTAGACTACAATATATAGAGCCCAGCATAGGAATATATCCCATCACTCAGCTTCCCTGGCCCATAGACTACAATATATAGAGCCCAGCATAGGGGATATATCCCATCACTCAGCTTCCCTGGCCCGTAGACTACAATATATAGAGCCCAGCATAGGGGATATATCCCATCACTCAGCTTCCCTGGCCCGTAGACTACAATATATAGAGCACAGCATAGGGGATATATCCCATCACTCAGCTTCCCTGGCCCGTAGACTACAATATATAGAGCCCAGCATAGGGGATATATCCCATCACTCAGCTTCCCTGGCCCGTAGACTACAATATATAGAGCCCAGCATAGGGGATATATCCCATCACTCAGCTTCCCTGGCCCGTAGACTACAATATATAGAGCCCAGCATAGGGGATATATCCCATCACTCAGCTTCCCTGGCCCGTAGACTACAATATATAGAGCCCAGCATAGGGGATATATCCCATCACTCAGCTTCCCTGGCCCGTAGACTACAATATATAGAGCCCAACATAGGCTACTGTTCTTTGTTCTCTCTCCAGTGGAGTTTGACTAAGGAGGACAGACTTGGCATTGTTTTATTTCATGAATTCATAAACATCCTTCCCTCTGTCCTTCATTCCTGAAGGTGTTCACTGAACTGCATTGAAACGATACGGTGTAACTGGAAACCTTGTGCCCAATTCAGTCAGATAGGTGAAATCTCCATGAGGGGGAGTATTGGAGGAAGGAAAGATGCTTTTATTTGATGTGTTGGAACTGGGCCCCTACGTTTTCTTATTTTCTTCAAGGGCTGAGGGTCCTTTCATTTATATGAGGTGGTGAAACACAACAAAGGGAATAATTTATTTTGTTAGGAAGCAATGGAGAAGGACAATGCAGTAGTTGATTTACAAGACAGATATGATCCCATAGATGGTGCCGTTTTTTTATTTGTGGTTTTAATTGGGTGAACAGTTGTCATCACACAGTAATTTCTTACGATTTAAGAAATAGTTTGGTAAAGAGACATACATTGCTGCTGGTTTGTAACTTGCTAACTAAACGCAAGTGTACCGTGTTGTGGAATGGCCCATCTCAAAACGTTTTACAATTATGGCTGCTTAAAAAGATTAATATAGATTGTCTTGTTTCGCACATGTCTTTTATCATTCCTATTTCTGTGGGGACCTACAATGAATCAATTAAAATGTATTTTTCTGAAAGGAAAGTTAATGCATAGCAACAAAAAACAAACTTTAATGTGCTGTTTACATTTGCTCTTTTATGGAAAATTATTTGTCAGAGATTTTAAAAACGCTTGGCTTTTGACCATCTTTCAAACTCTAAATGGTTGTGTTCAGTGTACAGTATTAAGGCAGTGTGATGTATAAGTTGATCGGCTCATCATTTGAATGTATCCATTGTCTTCGTACAAACTTCAGACCTCTTTGGGAAATAAAAAGCAAAGATGTTTTGATGCCTTGAGACTTAAGTTGAATGGAGGTGGGTTTTGGATTGAGTTTTCTGGGATCTTTGCTTCAGAGTGCATTTAAACTGAAACCTATGCCTGAGGCAGTGGTGTGGTGGGGAGAAATAATTCTGTAAATGGTTGACGGAGCCGTTTTGCAACTCCTCTCATGGACAGTACAGCACAACCCTAGGTGCACCCCAAACCACTACTCCCATTGAAAACCATTGGGTTGCTGTGTTTTTTAACGCATATTTTTGTCTGGTTTGAACTCACCCCAACTCCATTGAACATGTTATACTTGATAACTGTTTATGCACTGAGACAAAGTATTGCATAGCTCAGTTAGACTTGCGTAACACTACACCTGTTTTTGTCATATTCCTATAATTGTCTTTTTTTTTTAAATGCTGCATTTGTGGCTCTATGATCATATTCCAAATGAATGGCGTATTTCACCCTGCTTTTGGCCTGAGGAAATTGATATGGGTTCTTTAGTACTATAGGAGGTGCAGATTGGTGCTGTCCAGGTGTTTCCCCCAACCAGGACATGTTGCTAAAAACCAAATGCGCCAGTGACAGTGAGTGTGTTCACAGAACTAACACGATTACTTACAGGACAGTCTCCACAGTTACCTTCCTGATACAATGGATCTTATTTACATTTACATTTTAGTCATTTAGCAGACGCTCTTATCCAGAGCCACTTACAGTTAGTGAGTGCATACATTTTCATACTTATGGATCTTATGGATCAGAAATGACAGGATTGGTAGCCTCAAGCATCACCCAAATGGGAAAGCAGAAGGCACTGCCATATCAAGGGTAGAAGGTGGTGTAACTATATCAGGTTGGGAACTAACACACTGAGGTGTTGTTAACCCACTCATATACTGTTCAGTCATCATCAACGACCCGTTGGCCTACATGGGCTGGGGCGGCAATTCTGCAGAGACCATGTGTTTTGTCTGCAAGTGCTGGAAATAGTGCAGGCACATTGCGGCCTGCTATTTTTAGCAGCCTGTGTGGGAACGTGTCAGTCGCAGAGAGGCTGGCACACAGGCACGGATATAAATATTAAGTAAACACAGACGAGGAGGCAAAATTGCACAGTTGCATGTTTTGTGTGGTTCAGCGCCTTGGAGAGCGACCGCATCGCTAACGGCTGTTAGCCTATTATTGGTACCTCTATATTACTGTCTTCAGAACCGCCCCCTTTTACAATGTTTCTCAATTAATAATTTGACTCTGGTGGTATTTCTGAACCATCATGTCTTGGGTACAGTGTATAAATAACTTGTGTGCAACAAAGCGTGTGTGAATTTGTCAGGGGGGCGCGAGGAGGACTGGGATCCCAGTTATGTAATAGGCATGTGATGTGAGTGACCAGCACCACACACTAACACACACACACACTAACACTAGCACTAACACACACACACACACACACACTAACACACACATACACACTAACACACACACTGCATTGAATGGGGCTGTGCAACACTCTGCACCCATTGAGGCTAAGAGTGAGATCAGCCAATGGGAGGGGTAGTAGACAGGCCTATGGGTAGCTGTATTCTGCTGTGTAAGACATTAGATTATATAACTTTGTTGAAATAAGTAACAATAACAAATAGAAACAAACATCTAGCAGAGGTTTGACATGTCTACAGACTACTTGGATTCACAGAGTATCTGGTAGGTTACCTGTGGTGTCTGTATATGTCTATTTAGATAAGAGGACAGGAGTATCTGGTAGGTTACCTGTGGTGTCTGTATATGTCTATTTAGATAAGAGGACAGGAGTATCTGGTAGGTTACCTGTGGTGTCTGTATATGTCTATTTAGATAAGAGGACAGGAGTATCTGGTAGGTTACCTGTGGTGTCTGTATATGTCTATTTAGATAAGAGGACAGGAGTATCTGGTAGGTTACCTGTGGTGTCTGTATATGTCTATTTAGATAAGAGGACAGGAGTATCTGGTAGGTTACCTGTGGTGTCTGTATATGTCTATTTAGATAAGAGGACAGGAGTATCTGGTAGGTTACCTGTGGTGTCTGTATATGTCTATTTAGATAAGAGGACAGGAGTATCTGGTAGGTTACCTGTGGTGTCTGTATATGTCTATTTAGATAAGAGGACTGGAGTATCTGATAGGTTACCTGTGGTGTCTGTATATGTCTATTTAGATAAGAGGACAGGAGTATCTGGTAGGTTACCTGTGGTGTCTGTATATGTCTATTTAGATAAGAGGACAGGAGTATCTGGTAGGTTACCTGTGGTGTCTGTATATGTCTATTTAGATAAGAGGACAGGAGTATCTGGTATGTTACCTGTGGTGTCTGTATATGTCTATTTAGATAAGAGGACAGGAGTATCTGGTAGGTTACCTGTGGTGTCTGTATATGTCTATTTAGATAAGAGGACAGGAGTATCTGGTAGGTTACCTGTGGTGTCTGTATAGGTCTATTTAGATAAGAGGACAGGAGTATCTGATAGGTTACCTGTGGTGTTTGTATATGTCTATTTAGATAAGAGGACTGGAGTATCTGGTAGGTTACCTGTGGTGTCTGTATATGTCTATTTAGATAAGAGGACAGGAGTATCTGGTAGGTTACCTGTGGTGTCTGTATATGTCTATTTAGATAAGAGGACAGGAGTATCTGGTAGGTTACCTGTGGTGTCTGTATATGTATATTTAGATAAGAGGACAGGAGTATCTGGTAGGTTACCTGTGGTGTCTGTATATGTCTATTTAGATAAGAGGACAGGAGTATCTGGTAGGTTACCTGTGGTGTCTGTATATGTCTATTTAGATAAGAGGACAGGAGTATCTGGTATGTTACCTGTGGTGTCTGTATATATCTATTTAGATAAGAGGACAGGAGTATCTGGTAGGTTACCTGTGGTGTCTGTATATATCTATTTAGATAAGAGGACAGGAGTATCTGGTAGGTTACCTGTGGTGTCTGTATATGTCTATTTAGATAAGAGGACAGGAGTATCTGGTAGGTTACCTGTGGTGTCTGTATATGTCTATTTAGATAAGAGGACAGGAGTATCTGGTAGGTTACCTGTGGTGTCTGTATATGTCTGTTTAGGTAAGAGGACTGGAGTATCTGGTAGGTTACCTGTGGTGTCTGTATACAGTGCATTCGGAAAGTATTCAGACCCCTTGACCTTTTCCACATTTTGTTACGTTACAGCCTTATTCTAAAATTGATTAAATCATTAATTTTTCCTCATTGGTCTACACACAATACCCCATAATGACAAAGTGAAAACAGGTTTTTAGAAATGTTAGCAAATTTATACAAAATAAAAACAGAAATACCTTATTTGCATAAGTATTCAGACCCTTTGCTATGAGAATCGAAATTGAGCTCAGGTGCATCCTGTTTCCATTGATCATCCTTGGATGGAGTCTACCTGTGGTCAATTCAGTTGATTGGACATGATTTGGAATGGCACACACCTGTCTATATAAGGTCCCACAGTTGACAGCGCATGTCAGAGCAAAAACCAAGCCATGAGGTCGAAGGAATTGTCCGTAGAGCTCCGAGACAGGATTGTGTCGAGGCACAGATCTGGGGAAGGGTACCAAAACATTTCTGCAGCATTGAAGGTCCCCACGAACACAGTGTCCTCCATCATTCTTAAATGGAAGAAGTTTGGAACCACCAAGACTCTTGCTAGAGCCGGCCGCCCGGCCAAACTGAGCAATCGGGGGAGAATGGCCTTGGTCAGGGAGGTGACCAAGAACCCGATGGTCACTCTGACAGAGCTCCAGAGTTCCTCTGTGGAGATGGGAGAACCTTCCAGAAGGACAACCATCCCTGCAGCACTCCACCAATCAGACCTTTATCGTAGAGTGGCCAGACGGAAGCCACTCCTCAGTAAAAGGCACATGACAACCCGCTTGGAGTTTGCCAATAGTCATCTAAAGGACACTCAGACCATGAGAAACAAGATTCTCTGGTCTGATGAAACCAGATTGAACTCTTTGGCCTGAATGCCAAAGTCACGTCTGGAGGAAACCTGGCACCATCCCTACGGTGAAGCACGGTGGTGGCAGCATCATGCTGTGGGGATGTTTTTCAGTGGCAGCGACTGGGAGACTAGTCAGGATCGAGGGAAAGATGAACGGAGCAAAGTACAGAGAGATCCTTGATGGAAACCTGCTCCAGAGTGCTCAGGACCTCAGACTGGGGCGAAGGTTTACCTTCCAGCAGGACAACAACCCTAAGCACACAGCCAAAACAACGGTTACCTGTGGTGTCTGTATATATCTATTTAGATAAGAGGACAGGAGTATCTGGTAGGTTACCTGTGGTGTCTGTATGTGTCTATTTAGATAAGAGGACAGGAGTATCTGGTAGGTTACCTGTGGTGTCTGTATATGTCTATTTAGATAAGAGGACAGGAGTATCTGGTAGGTTACCTGTGGTGTCTGTATGTGTCTATTTAGATAAGAGGACAGGAGTATCTTGTAGGTTACCTGTGGTGTCTGTATGTTTCTATTTAGATAAGAGGACAGGAGTATCTGGTAGGTTACCTGTGGTGTCTGTATATGTATATTTAGATAAGAGGACAGGAGCATCTGGTAGGTTACTTGTGGTGTCTGTATATGTCTATTTAGATAAGAGGACAGGAGTATCTGGTAGGTTACCTGTGGTGTCTGTATATGTCTATTTAGATAAGAGGACAGGAGTATCTGGTAGGTTACCTGTGGTGTCTGTATATGTCTATTTAGATAAGAGGACTGGAGTATCTGGTAGGTTACCTGTGGTGTCTGTATATGTCTATTTAGATAAGAGGACAGGAGTATCTGGTAGGTTACCTGTGGTGTCTGTATATGTCTATTTAGATAAGAGGACAGGAGTATCTGGTAGGTTACCTGTGGTGTCTGTATATGTCTATTTAGATAAGAGGACAGGAGTATCTGGTAGGTTACCTGTGGTGTCTGTATATGTCTATTTAGATAAGAGGACAGGAGTATCTGGTAGGTTACCTGTGGTGTCTGTATATGTCTATTTAGATAAGAGGACAGGAGTATCTGGTAGGTTACCTGTGGTGTCTGTATATGTCTATTTAGATAAGAGGACAGGAGTATCTGGTAGGTTACCTGTGGTGTCTGTATATGTCTATTTAGATAAGAGGACAGGAGTATCTGGTAGGTTACCTGTGGTGTCTGTATATGTCTATTTAGATAAGAGGACAGGAGTATCTGGTAGGTTACCTGTGGTGTCTGTATATGTCTATTTAGATAAGAGGACAGGAGTATCTGGTATGTTACCTGTGGTGTCTGTATATGTCTATTTAGATAAGAGGACAGGAGTATCTGGTAGGTTACCTGTGGTGTCTGTATATGTCTATTTAGATAAGAGGACAGGAGTATCTGGTAGGTTACCTGTGGTGTCTGTATATGTCTATTTAGATAAGAGGACTGGAGTATCTGATAGGTTACCTGTGGTGTCTGTATATGTCTATTTAGATAAGAGGACAGGAGTATCTGGTAGGTTACCTGTGGTGTCTGTATATATCTATTTAGATAAGAGGACAGGAGTATCTGGTAGGTTATCTGTGGTGTCTGTATATGTCTATTTAGATAAGAGGACAGGAGTATCTGATATGTTACCTGTGGTGTCTGTATATATCTATTTAGATAAGAGGACAGGAGTATCTGGTAGGTTACCTGTGGTGTCTGTATATGTCTATTTAGATAAGAGGACAGGAGTATCTGGTAGGTTACCTGTGGTGTCTGTATAGGTCTATTTAGATAAGAGGACAGGAGTATCTGATAGGTTACCTGTGGTGTTTGTATATATCTATTTAGATAAGAGGACTGGAGTATCTGGTAGGTTACCTGTGGTGTCTGTATATGTCTATTTAGATAAGAGGACAGGAGTATCTGGTAGGTTACCTGTGGTGTCTGTATATGTCTATTTAGATAAGAGGACAGGAGTATCTGATAGGTTACCTGTGGTGTCTGTATATGTCTATTTAGATAAGAGGACAGGAGTATCTGGTAGGTTACCTGTGGTGTCTGTATATGTCTATTTAGATAAGAGGACAGGAGTATCTGGTAGGTTACTTGTGGTGTCTGTATATGTCTATTTAGATAAGAGGACAGGAGTATCTGGTATGTTACCTGTGGTGTCTGTATATATCTATTTAGATAAGAGGACAGGAGTATCTGGTAGGTTACCTATGGTGTCTGTATATATCTATTTAGATAAGAGTACAGGAGTATCTGGTAGGTTACCTGTGGTGTCTGTATATGTCTATTTAGATAAGAGGACAGGAGTATCTGGTAGGTTACCTGTGGTGTCTGTATATGTCTATTTAGATAAGAGGACAGGAGTATCTGGTAGGTTACCTGTGGTGTCTGTATATGTCTGTTTAGGTAAGAGGACTGGAGTATCTGGTAGGTTACCTGTGGTGTCTGTATACAGTGCATTCGGAAAGTATTCAGACCCCTTCCCTTTTTCCACATTTTGTTACGTTACAGCCTTATTCTAAAATTGATTAAATTAACTTTTTTCCTCATCAATCTACACACAATACCCCATAATGACAAAGTGAAAACAGGTTTTTAGAAATGTTAGCAAATGTATTAAAAATAAAAAACTGAAATACCTTATTTACATAAGTATTCAGACCCTTTGCTATGAGACTCGAAATTGAGCTTAGGTGCATCCTGTTTCCATTGATCATCCTTGGATGGAGTCTACCTGTGGTCAATTCAGTTGATTGGACATGATTTGGAATGGCACACACCTGTCTATATAAGGTCCCACAGTTGACAGCGCATGTCAGAGCAAAAACCAAGCCATGAGGTCGAAGGAATTGTCCGTAGAGCTCCGAGACAGGATTGTGTCGAGGCACAGATCTGGGGAAGGGTACCAAAACATTTCTGCAGCATTGAAGGTCCCCACGAACACAGTGTCCTCCATCATTCTTAAATGGAAGAAGTTTGGAACCACCAAGACTCTTGCTAGAGCCGGCCGCCCGGCCAAACTGAGCAATCGGGGGAGAATGGCCTTGGTCAGGAGGTGACCAAGAACCCGATGGTCACTCTGACAGAGCTCCAGAGTTCCTCTGTGGAGATGGGAGAACCTTCCAGAAGGACAACCATCCCTGCAGCACTCCACCAATCAGACCTTTATCGTAGAGTGGCCAGACGGAAGCCACTCCTCAGTAAAAGGCACATGACAACCCGCTTGGAGTTTGCCAATAGTCATCTAAAGGACACTCAGACCATGAGAAACAAGATTCTCTGGTCTGATGAAACCAGATTGAACTCTTTGGCCTGAATGCCAAAGTCACGTCTGGAGGAAACCTGGCACCATCCCTACGGTGAAGCACGGTGGTGGCAGCATCATGCTGTGGGGATGTTTTTCAGTGGCAGCGACTGGGAGACTAGTCAGGATCGAGGGAAAGATGAACGGAGCAAAGTACAGAGAGATCCTTGATGGAAACCTGCTCCAGAGTGCTCAGGACCTCAGACTGGGGCGAAGGTTTACCTTCCAGCAGGACAACAACCCTAAGCACACAGCCAAAACAACGGTTACCTGTGGTGTCTGTATATATCTATTTAGATAAGAGGACAGGAGTATCTGGTAGGTTACCTGTGGTGTCTGTATATGTCTATTTAGATAAGAGGACAGGAGTATCTGGTAGGTTACCTGTGGTGTCTGTATGTGTCTATTTAGATAAGAGGACAGGAGTATCTGGTAGGTTACCTGTGGTGTCTGTATATGTCTATTTAGATAAGAGGACAGGAGTATCTGGTAGGTTACCTGTGGTGTCTGTATGTGTCTATTTAGATAAGAGGACAGGAGTATCTTGTAGGTTACCTGTGGTGTCTGTATATTTCTATTTAGATAAGAGGACAGGAGTATCTGGTAGGTTACCTGTGGTGTCTGTATATGTATATTTAGATAAGAGGACAGGAGCATCTGATATGTTACTTGTGGTGTCTGTATATGTCTATTTAGATAAGAGGACAGGAGTATCTGGTAGGTTACCTGTGGTGTCTGTATATGTCTATTTAGATAAGAGGACAGGAGTATCTGGTAGGTTACCTGTGGTGTCTGTATATGTCTATTTAGATAAGAGGACTGGAGTATCTGGTAGGTTACCTGTGGTGTCTGTATATGTCTATTTAGATAAGAGGACAGGAGTATCTGGTAGGTTACCTGTGGTGTCTGTATATGTCTATTTAGATAAGAGGACAGGAGTATCTGGTAGGTTACCTGTGGTGTCTGTATATGTCTATTTAGATAAGAGGACAGGAGTATCTGGTAGGTTACCTGTGGTGTCTGTATATGTCTATTTAGATAAGAGGACAGGAGTATCTGGTAGGTTACCTGTGGTGTCTGTATGTGTCTATTTAGATAAGAGGACAGGAGTATCTAGTAGGTTACCTGTGGTGTCTGTATATGTCTATTTAGATAAGAGGACAGGAGTATCTGGTAGGTTACCTGTGGTGTCTGTATATGTCTATTTAGATAAGAGGACAGGAGTATCTGGTAGGTTACCTGTGGTGTCTGTATATGTCTATTTAGATAAGAGGACAGGAGTATCTGGTAGGTTACTTGTGGTGTCTGTATATGTCTATTTAGATAAGAGGACAGGAGTATCTGGTAGGTTACCTGTGGTGTCTGTATATGTCTATTTAGATAAGAGGACAGGAGTATCTGGTATGTTACCTGTGGTGTCTGTATATATCTATTTAGATAAGAGGACTGGAGTATCTGGTATGTTACCTGTGGTGTCTGTATATGTCTATTTAGATAAGAGGACTGGAGTATCTGGTAGGTTACCTGTGGTGTCTGTATATGTCTATTTAGATAAGAGGACAGGAGTATCTGGTAGGTTACCTGTGGTGTCTGTATATGTCTATTTAGATAAGAGGACAGGAGTATCTGGTAGGTTACCTGTGGTGTCTGTATATGTCTATTTAGATAAGAGGACAGGAGTATCTGGTATGTTACCTGTGGTGTCTGTATATGTCTATTTAGATAAGAGGACTGGAGTATCTGGTAGGTTACCTGTGGTGTCTGTATATGTCTATTTAGATAAGAGGACAGGAGTATCTGGTAGGTTACCTGTGGTGTCTGTATATGTCTATTTAGATAAGAGGACAGGAGTATCTGGTAGGTTACCTGTGGTGTCTGTATATGTCCATTTTGATAAGAGGACAGGAGTATCTGGTAGGTTACCTGTGGTGTCTGTATATGTCTATTTAGATAAGAGGACAGGAGTATCTGGTAGGTTACCTGTGGTGTCTGTATATGTCTATTTAGATAAGAGGACAGGAGTATCTGGTAGGTTACCTGTGGTGTCTGTATATGTCTATTTAGATAAGAGGACAGGAGTATCTGGTAGGTTACCTGTGGTGTCTGTATATGTCTATTTAGATAAGAGGACAGGAGTATCTGGTAGGTTACCTGTGGTGTCTGTATATGTCTATTTACATAAGAGGACAGGAGTATCTGGTAGGTTACCTGTGGTGTCTGTATGTGTCTATTTAGATAAGAGGACAGGAGTATCTTGTAGGTTACCTGTGGTGTCTGTATATTTCTATTTAGATAAGAGGACAGAGTATCTGGTAGGTTACCTGTGGTGTCTGTATATGTATATTTAGATAAGAGGACAGGAGCATCTGATATGTTACTTGTGGTGTCTGTATATGTCTATTTAGATAAGAGGACAGGAGTATCTGGTAGGTTACCTGTGGTGTCTGTATATGTCTATTTAGATAAGAGGACAGGAGTATCTGGTAGGTTACCTGTGGTGTCTGTATATGTCTATTTAGATAAGAGGACAGGAGTATCTGGTAGGTTACCTGTGGTGTCTGTATATGTCTGTTTAGGTAAGAGGACTGGAGTATCTGGTAGGTTACCTGTGGTGTCTGTATACAGTGCATTCGGAAAGTATTCAGACCCCTTCCCTTTTCCACATTTTGTTACGTTACAGCCTTATTCTAAAATTGATTAAATTAACTTTTTTCCTCATCAATCTACACACAATACCCCATAATGACAAAGTGAAAACAGGTTTTTAGAAATGTTAGCAAATGTATTAAAAATAAAAAACTGAAATACCTTATTTACATAAGTATTCAGACCCTTTGCTAAGAGACTCGAAATTGAGCTTAGGTGCATCCTGTTTCCATTGATCATCCTTGGATGGGAGTCTACCTGTGGTCAATTCAGTTGATTGGACATGATTTGGAATGGCACACACCTGTCTATATAAGGTCCCACAGTTGACAGCGCATGTCAGAGCAAAAACCAAGCCATGAGGTCGAAGGAATTGTCCGTAGAGCTCCGAGACAGGATTGTGTCGAGGCACAGATCTGGGGGAAGGGTACCAAAACATTTCTGCAGCATTGAAGGTCCCCACGAACACAGTGTCCTCCATCATTCTTAAATGGAAGAAGTTTGGAACCACCAAGACTCTTGCTAGAGCCGGCCGCCCGGCCAAACTGAGCAATCGGGGGAGAATGGCCTTGGTCAGGAGGTGACCAAGAACCCCGATGGTCACTCTGACAGAGCTCCAGAGTTCCTCTGTGGAGATGGGAGAACCTTCCAGAAGGACAACCATCCCTGCAGCACTCCACCAATCAGACCTTTATCGTAGAGTGGCCAGACGGAAGCCACTCCTCAGTAAAAGGCACATGACAACCCGCTTGGAGTTTGCCAATAGTCATCTAAAGGACACTCAGACCATGAGAAACAAAGATTCTCTGGTCTGATGAAACCAGATTGAACTCTTTGGCCTGAATGCCAAAGTCACGTCTGGAGGAAACCTGGCACCATCCCTACGGTGAAGCACGGTGGTGGCAGCATCATGCTGTGGGGATGTTTTTCAGTGGCAGCGACTGGGAGACTAGTCAGGATCGAGGGAAAGATGAACGGAGCAAAGTACAGAGAGATCCTTGATGGAAACCTGCTCCAGAGTGCTCAGGACCTCAGACTGGGGCAAAGGTTTACCTTCCAGCAGGACAACAACCCTAAGCACACAGCCAAAACAACGGTTACCTGTGGTGTCTGTATATATCTATTTAGATAAGAGGACAGGAGTATCTGGTAGGTTACCTGTGGTGTCTGTATATGTCTATTTAGATAAGAGGACAGGAGTATCTGGTAGGTTACCTGTGGTGTCTGTATGTGTCTATTTAGATAAGAGGACAGGAGTATCTGGTAGGTTACCTGTGGTGTCTGTATATGTCTATTTAGATAAGAGGACAGGAGTATCTGGTAGGTTACCTGTGGTGTCTGTATGTGTCTATTTAGATAAGAGGACAGGAGTATCTTGTAGGTTACCTGTGGTGTCTGTATATTTCTATTTAGATAAGAGGACAGGAGTATCTGGTAGGTTACCTGTGGTGTCTGTATATGTATATTTAGATAAGAGGACAGGAGCATCTGATATGTTACTTGTGGTGTCTGTATATGTCTATTTAGATAAGAGGACAGGAGTATCTGGTAGGTTACCTGTGGTGTCTGTATATGTCTATTTAGATAAGAGGACAGGAGTATCTGGTAGGTTACCTGTGGTGTCTGTATATGTCTATTTAGATAAGAGGACTGGAGTATCTGGTAGGTTACCTGTGGTGTCTGTATATGTCTATTTAGATAAGAGGACAGGAGTATCTGGTAGGTTACCTGTGGTGTCTGTATATGTCTATTTAGATAAGAGGACAGGAGTATCTGGTAGGTTACCTGTGGTGTCTGTATATGTCTATTTAGATAAGAGGACAGGAGTATCTGGTAGGTTACCTGTGGTGTCTGTATATGTCTATTTAGATAAGAGGACAGGAGTATCTGGTAGGTTACCTGTGGTGTCTGTATGTGTCTATTTAGATAAGAGGACAGGAGTATCTAGTAGGTTACCTGTGGTGTCTGTATATGTCTATTTAGATAAGAGGACAGGAGTATCTGGTAGGTTACCTGTGGTGTCTGTATATGTCTATTTAGATAAGAGGACAGGAGTATCTGGTAGGTTACCTGTGGTGTCTGTATATGTCTATTTAGATAAGAGGACAGGAGTATCTGGTAGGTTACTTGTGGTGTCTGTATATGTCTATTTAGATAAGAGGACAGGAGTATCTGGTAGGTTACCTGTGGTGTCTGTATATGTCTATTTAGATAAGAGGACAGGAGTATCTGGTATGTTACCTGTGGTGTCTGTATATGTCTATTTAGATAAGAGGACTGGAGTATCTGGTATGTTACCTGTGGTGTCTGTATATGTCTATTTAGATAAGAGGACTGGAGTATCTGGTAGGTTACCTGTGGTGTCTGTATATGTCTATTTAGATAAGAGGACAGGAGTATCTGGTAGGTTACCTGTGGTGTCTGTATATGTCTATTTAGATAAGAGGACAGGAGTATCTGGTAGGTTACCTGTGGTGTCTGTATATGTCTATTTAGATAAGAGGACAGGAGTATCTGGTATGTTACCTGTGGTGTCTGTATATGTCTATTTAGATAAGAGGACTGGAGTATCTGGTAGGTTACCTGTGGTGTCTGTATATGTCTATTTAGATAAGAGGACAGGAGTATCTGGTAGGTTACCTGTGGTGTCTGTATATGTCTATTTAGATAAGAGGACAGGAGTATCTGGTAGGTTACCTGTGGTGTCTGTATATGTCCATTTTGATAAGAGGACAGGAGTATCTGGTAGGTTACCTGTGGTGTCTGTATATGTCTATTTAGATAAGAGGACAGGAGTATCTGGTAGGTTACCTGTGGTGTCTGTATATGTCTATTTAGATAAGAGGACTGGAGTATCTGGTAGGTTACCTGTGGTGTCTGTATATGTCTATTTAGATAAGAGGACAGGAGTATCTGGTAGGTTACCTGTGGTGTCTGTATATGTCTATTTAGATAAGAGGACAGGAGTATCTGGTAGGTTACCTGTGGTGTCTGTATATGTCTATTTAGATAAGAGGACAGGAGTATCTGGTAGGTTACCTGTGGTGTCTGTATATGTCTATTTAGATAAGAGGACAGGAGTATCTGGTAGGTTACCTGTGGTGTCTGTATGTGTCTATTTAGATAAGAGGACAGGAGTATCTAGTAGGTTACCTGTGGTGTCTGTATATGTCTATTTAGATAAGAGGACAGGAGTATCTGGTAGGTTACCTGTGGTGTCTGTATATGTCTATTTAGATAAGAGGACAGGAGTATCTGGTAGGTTACCTGTGGTGTCTGTATATGTCTATTTAGATAAGAGGACAGGAGTATCTGGTAGGTTACTTGTGGTGTCTGTATATGTCTATTTAGATAAGAGGACAGGAGTATCTGGTAGGTTACCTGTGGTGTCTGTATATGTCTATTTAGATAAGAGGACAGGAGTATCTGGTATGTTACCTGTGGTGTCTGTATATGTCTATTTAGATAAGAGGACTGGAGTATCTGGTATGTTACCTGTGGTGTCTGTATATGTCTATTTAGATAAGAGGACTGGAGTATCTGGTAGGTTACCTGTGGTGTCTGTATATGTCTATTTAGATAAGAGGACAGGAGTATCTGGTAGGTTACCTGTGGTGTCTGTATATGTCTATTTAGATAAGAGGACAGGAGTATCTGGTAGGTTACCTGTGGTGTCTGTATATGTCTATTTAGATAAGAGGACAGGAGTATCTGGTATGTTACCTGTGGTGTCTGTATATGTCTATTTAGATAAGAGGACTGGAGTATCTGGTAGGTTACCTGTGGTGTCTGTATATGTCTATTTAGATAAGAGGACAGGAGTATCTGGTAGGTTACCTGTGGTGTCTGATATGTCTATTTAGATAAGAGGACAGGAGTATCTGGTAGGTTACCTGTGGTGTCTGTATATGTCCATTTTGATAAGAGGACAGGAGTATCTGGTAGGTTACCTGTGGTGTCTGTATATGTCTATTTAGATAAGAGGACAGGAGTATCTGGTAGGTTACCTGTGGTGTCTGTATATGTCTATTTAGATAAGAGGACAGGAGTATCTGGTAGGTTACCTGTGGTGTCTGTATATGTCTATTTAGATAAGAGGACAGGAGTATCTGGTAGGTTACCTGTGGTGTCTGTATATGTCTATTTAGATAAGAGGACAGGAGTATCTGGTAGGTTACCTGTGGTGTCTGTATATGTCTATTTACATAAGAGGACAGGGAGTATCTGGTAGGTTACCTGTGGTGTCTGTATATGTCTATTTAGATAAGAGGACAGGAGTATCTTGTAGGTTACCTGTGGTGTCTGTATATTTCTATTTAGATAAGAGGACAGGAGTATCTGGTAGGTTACCTGTGGTGTCTGTATATGTATATTTAGATAAGAGGACAGGAGCATCTGATATGTTACTTGTGGTGTCTGTATATGTTTATTTAGATAAGAGGACAGGAGTATCTGGTAGGTTACCTGTGGTGTCTGTATATGTCTATTTAGATAAGAGGACAGGAGTATCTGGTAGGTTACCTGTGGTGTCTGTATGTCTATTTAGATAAGAGGACTGGAGTATCTGGTAGGTTACCTGTGGTGTCTGTATATGTCTATTTAGATAAGAGGACAGGAGTATCTGGTAGGTTACCTGTGGTGTCTGTATATGTCTATTTAGATAAGAGGACAGGAGTATCTGGTAGGTTACCTGTGGTGTCTGTATATGTCTATTTAGATAAGAGGACAGGAGTATCTGGTAGGTTACCTGTGGTGTCTGTATATGTCTATTTAGATAAGAGGACAGGAGTATCTGGTAGGTTACCTGTGGTGTCTGTATGTGTCTATTTAGATAAGAGGACAGGAGTATCTGGTAGGTTACCTGTGGTGTCTGTATGTGTCTATTTAGATAAGAGGACAGGAGTATCTTGTAGGTTACCTGTGGTGTCTGTATATTTCTATTTAGATAAGAGGACAGGAGTATCTGGTAGGTTACCTGTGGTGTCTGTATATGTATATTTAGATAAGAGGACAGGAGCATCTGATATGTTACTTGTGGTGTCTGTATATGTTTATTTAGATAAGAGGACAGGAGTATCTGGTAGGTTACCTGTGGTGTCTGTATATGTCTATTTAGATAAGAGGACAGGAGTATCTGGTAGGTTACCTGTGGTGTCTGTATATGTCTATTTAGATAAGAGGACTGGAGTATCTGGTAGGTTACCTGTGGTGTCTGTATATGTCTATTTAGATAAGAGGACAGGAGTATCTGGTAGGTTACCTGTGGTGTCTGTATATGTCTATTTAGATAAGAGGACAGGAGTATCTGGTAGGTTACCTGTGGTGTCTGTATATGTCTATTTAGATAAGAGGACAGGAGTATCTGGTAGGTTACCTGTGGTGTCTGTATATGTCTATTTAGATAAGAGGACAGGAGTATCTGGTAGGTTACCTGTGGTGTCTGTATGTGTCTATTTAGATAAGAGGACAGGAGTATCTGGTAGGTTACCTGTGGTGTCTGTATATGTCTATTTAGATAAGAGGACAGGAGTATCTGGTAGGTTACCTGTGGTGTCTGTATATGTCTATTTAGATAAGAGGACAGGAGTATCTGGTAGGTTACCTGTGGTGTCTGTATATGTCTATTTAGATAAGAGGACAGGAGTATCTGGTAGGTTACTTGTGGTGTCTGTATATGTCTATTTAGATAAGAGGACAGGAGTATCTGGTAGGTTACCTGTGGTGTCTGTATATGTCTATTTAGATAAGAGGACAGGAGTATCTGGTAGGTTACCTGTGGTGTCTGTATATGTCTATTTAGATAAGAGGACTGGAGTATCTGGTATGTTACCTGTGGTGTCTGTATATGTCTATTTAGATAAGAGGACTGGAGTATCTGGTAGGTTACCTGTGGTGTCTGTATATGTCTATTTAGATAAGAGGACAGGAGTATCTGGTAGGTTACCTGTGGTGTCTGTATATGTCTATTTAGATAAGAGGACAGGAGTATCTGGTAGGTTACCTGTGGTGTCTGTATATGTCTATTTAGATAAGAGGACAGGAGTATCTGGTAGGTTACCTGTGGTGTCTGTATATGTCTATTTAGATAAGAGGACAGGAGTATCTGGTAGGTTACCTGTGGTGTCTGTATATGTCTATTTAGATAAGAGGACAGGAGTATCTGGTAGGTTACCTGTGGTGTCTGTATATGTCTATTTAGATAAGAGGACAGGAGTATCTGGTATGTTACCTGTGGTGTCTGTATATGTCTATTTAGATAAGAGGACTGGAGTATCTGGTATGTTACCTGTGGTGTCTGTATATGTCTATTTAGATAAGAGGACTGGAGTATCTGGTAGGTTACCTGTGGTGTCTGTATATGTCTATTTAGATAAGAGGACAGGAGTATCTAGTAGGTTACCTGTGGTGTCTGTATATGTCTATTTAGATAAGAGGACAGGAGTATCTGGTAGGTTACCTGTGGTGTCTGTATATGTCTATTTAGATAAGAGGACAGGAGTATCTGGTAGGTTACCTGTGGTGTCTGTATATGTCTATTTAGATAAGAGGACTGGAGTATCTGGTAGGTTACCTGTGGTGTCTGTATATGTCTATTTAGATAAGAGGACAGGAGTATCTGGTAGGTTACCTGTGGTGTCTGTATATGTCTATTTAGATAAGAGGACAGGAGTATCTGGTAGGTTACCTGTGGTGTCTGTATATGTCCATTTAGATAAGAGGACAGGAGTATCTGGTAGGTTACCTGTGGTGTCTGTATATGTCTATTTAGATAAGAGGACAGGAGTATCTGGTAGGTTACCTGTGGTGTCTGTATATGTCTATTTAGATAAGAGGACAGGAGTATCTGGTAGGTTACCTGTGGTGTCTGTATATGTCTATTTAGATAAGAGGACAGGAGTATCTGGTAGGTTACCTGTGGTGTCTGTATATGTCTATTTAGATAAGAGGACAGGAGTATCTGGTAGGTTACCTGTGGTGTCTGTATATGTCTATTTAGATAAGAGGACAGGAGTATCTGGTAGGTTACCTGTGGTGTCTGTATATGTCTATTTAGATAAGAGGACAGGAGTATCTGGTAGGTTACCTGTGGTGTCTGTATATGTCTATTTAGATAAGAGGACAGGAGTATCTGGTAGGTTACCTGTGGTGTCTGTATATGTCTATTTAGATAAGAGGACAGGAGTATCTGGTAGGTTACCTGTGGTGTCTGTATATGTCTATTTAGATAAGAGGACAGGAGTATCTGGTAGGTTACCTGTGGTGTCTGTATATGTCTATTTAGATAAGAGGACAGGAGTATCTGGTAGGTTACCTGTGGTGTCTGTATATGTCTATTTAGATAAGAGGACAGGAGTATCTGGTAGGTTACCTGTGGTGTCTGTATATGTCTATTTAGATAAGAGGACAGGAGTATCTGGTAGGTTACCTGTGGTGTCTGTATATGTCTATTTAGATAAGAGGACAGGAGTATCTGGTAGGTTACCTGTGGTGTCTGTATATGTCTATTTAGATAAGAGGACAGGAGTATCTGGTAGGTTACCTGTGGTGTCTGTATATGTCTATTTAGATAAGAGGACAGGAGTATCTGGTAGGTTACCTGTGGTGTCTGTATATGTCTATTTAGATAAGAGGACAGGAGTATCTGGTAGGTTACCTGTGGTGTCTGTATATGTCTATTTAGATAAGAGGACAGGAGTATCTGGTAGGTTACCTGTGGTGTCTGTATATGTCTATTTAGATAAGAGGACAGGAGTATCTGGTAGGTTACCTGTGGTGTCTGTATATGTCTATTTAGATAAGAGGACAGGAGTATCTGGTAGGTTACCTGTGGTGTCTGTATATGTCTATTTAGATAAGAGGACAGGAGTATCTGGTAGGTTACCTGTGGTGTCTGTATATGTCTATTTAGATAAGAGGACAGGAGTATCTGGTAGGTTACCTGTGGTGTCTGTATATGTATATTTAGATAAGAGGACAGGAGTATCTGGTAGGTTACCTGTGGTGTCTGTATATGTCTATTTAGATAAGAGGACAGGAGTATCTGGTAGGTTACCTGTGGTGTCTGTATATGTCTATTTAGATAAGAGGACAGGAGTATCTGGTAGGTTACCTGTGGTGTCTGTATATGTCTATTTAGATAAGAGGACAGGAGTATCTGGTAGGTTACCTGTGGTGTCTGTATATGTCTATTTAGATAAGAGGACAGGAGTATCTGGTAGGTTACCTGTGGTGTCTGTATATGTCTATTTAGATAAGAGGACAGGAGTATCTGGTAGGTTACCTGTGGTGTCTGTATATGTCTATTTAGATAAGAGGACAGGAGTATCTGGTAGGTTACCTGTGGTGTCTGTATATGTCTATTTAGATAAGAGGACAGGAGTATCTGGTAGGTTACCTGTGGTGTCTGTATATGTCTATTTAGATAAGAGGACAGGAGTATCTGGTAGGTTACCTGTGGTGTCTGTATATGTCTATTTAGATAAGAGGACAGGAGTATCTGGTAGGTTACCTGTGGTGTCTGTATACAGTGCATTCGGAAAGTATTCAGACCCCTTCCCTTTTTCCACATTTTGTTACGTTACAGCCTTATTCTAAAATTGATTAAATTAACTTTTTTCCTCATCAATCTACACACAATACCCCATAATGACAAAGTGAAAACAGGTTTTTAGAAATGTTAGCAAATGTATTAAAAATAAAAAACTGAAATACCTTATTTACATAAGTATTCAGACCCTTTGCTATGAGACTCGAAATTGAGCTTAGGTGCATCCTGTTTCCGTTGATCATCCTTGGATGGAGTCTACCTGTGGTCAATTCAGTTGATTGGACATGATTTGGAATGGCACACACCTGTCTATATAAGGTCCCACAGTTGACAGCGCATGTCAGAGCAAAAACCAAGCCATGAGGTCGAAGGAATTGTCCGTAGAGCTCCGAGACAGGATTGTGTCGAGGCACAGATCTGGGGAAGGGTACCAAAACATTTCTGCAGCATTGAAGGTCCCCACGAACACAGTGTCCTCCATCATTCTTAAATGGAAGAAGTTTGGAACCACCAAGACTCTTGCTAGAGCCGGCCGCCCGGCCAAACTGAGCAATCGGGGAGAATGGCCTTGGTCAGGGAGGTGACCAAGAACCCGATGGTCACTCTGACAGAGCTCCAGAGTTCCTCTGTGGAGATGGGAGAACCTTCCAGAAGGACAACCATCCCTGCAGCACTCCACCAATCAGACCTTTATCGTAGAGTGGCCAGGACGGAAGCCACTCCTCAGTAAAAGGCACATGACAACCCGCTTGGAGTTTGCCAATAGTCATCTAAAGGACACTCGGACCATGAGAAACAAGATTCTCTGGTCTGATGAAACCAGATTGAACTCTTTGGCCTGAATGCCAAAGTCACGTCTGGAGGAAACCTGGCACCATCCCTACGGTGAAGCACGGTGGTGGCAGCATCATGCTGTGGGGATGTTTTTCAGTGGCAGCGACTGGGAGACTAGTCAGGATCGAGGGAAAGATGAACGGAGCAAAGTACAGAGAGATCCTTGATGGAAACCTGCTCCAGAGTGCTCAGGACCTCAGACTGGGGCGAAGGTTTACCTTCCAGCAGGACAACAACCCTAAGCACACAGCCAAAACAACGGTTACCTGTGGTGTCTGTATATATCTATTTAGATAAGAGGACAGGAGTATCTGGTAGGTTACCTGTGGTGTCTGTATATGTCTATTTAGATAAGAGGACAGGAGTATCTGGTAGGTTACCTGTGGTGTCTGTATGTGTCTATTTAGATAAGAGGACAGGAGTATCTGGTAGGTTACCTGTGGTGTCTGTATATGTCTATTTAGATAAGAGGACAGGAGTATCTGGTAGGTTACCTGTGGTGTCTGTATGTGTCTATTTAGATAAGAGGACAGGAGTATCTTGTAGGTTACCTGTGGTGTCTGTATATTTCTATTTAGATAAGAGGACAGGAGTATCTGGTAGGTTACCTGTGGTGTCTGTATATGTCTATTTAGATAAGAGGACAGGAGTATCTGGTAGGTTACATGTGGTGTCTGTATATGTCTATTTAGATAAGAGGACAGGAGTATCTGATATGTTACCTGTGGTGTCTGTATATGTCTATTTAGATAAGAGGACAGGAGTATCTGGTAGGTTACCTGTGGTGTCTGTATATGTCTATTTAGATAAGAGGACAGGAGTATCTGGTAGGTTACCTGTGGTGTCTGTGTATGTCTATTTAGATAAGAGGACAGGAGTATCTGGTAGGTTACCTGTGGTGTCTGTATATGTCTATTTAGATAAGAGGACAGGAGTATCTGGTAGGTTACCTGTGGTGTCTGTATATGTCTATTTAGATAAGAGGACAGGAGTATCTGATAGGTTACCTGTGGTGTCTGTATATGTCTATTTAGATAAGAGGACAGGAGTATCTGGTAGGTTACCTGTGGTGTCTGTATATGTATATTTAGATAAGAGGACAGGAGTATCTGGTAGGTTACCTGTGGTGTCTGTATATGTCTATTTAGATAAGAGGACAGGAGTATCTGGTAGGTTACATGTGGTGTCTGTATATGTATATTTAGATAAGAGGACAGGAGCATCTGATATGTTACTTGTGGTGTCTGTATATGTCTATTTAGATAAGAGGACAGGAGTATCTGGTAGGTTACCTGTGGTGTCTGTATATGTCCATTTAGATAAGAGGACAGGAGTATCTGGTAGGTTACCTGTGGTGTCTGTATATGTCTATTTAGATAAGAGGACAGGAGTATCTGGTAGGTTACCTGTGGTGTCTGTATATGTCTATTTAGATAAGAGGACAGGAGTATCTGGTAGGTTACCTGTGGTGTCTGTATATGTCTATTTAGATAAGAGGACAGGAGTATCTGGTAGGTTACCTGTGGTGTCTGTATATGTCTATTTAGATAAGAGGACAGGAGTATCTGGTAGGTTACCTGTGGTGTCTGTATATGTCTATTTAGATCCGGTCAATGCATACTCTGTAATCTGACATATAAAATGAATAGGCCTATGGAGAAATTGTATGGGTAATGCTAAATGAAAGGATTTACCTGGTATATGTTTCAGTTCTGAGTGTGTTAGATTGAATTCTATAGGTGTCTATATGCAGACTCCGAGGCCCGCATTTGTCCTGGTCTGTTCTATTACCCTGGTCTGTTCTATTGTCCTGGTCTGTTCTATTGTCCTGGTATGTTCTATTACCCTGGTCTGTTCTATTACCCTGGTCTGTTCTATTGTCCTGGTCTGTTCTATTATCCTGGTCTGTTCTATTACCCTGGTCTGTTCTATTACCCTGGTCTGTTCTATTGTCCTGGTCTGTTCTTTTGCCCTGGTCTGTTCTATTACCCTGGTCTGTTCTATTGTCCTGGTCTGTTCTATTACCCTGGTCTGTTCTATTGTCCTGGTCTGTTCTATTACCCTGGTCTGTTCTATTGCCCTGGTCTGTTCTATTGTCCTGGTCTGTTCTATTGCCCTAGTCTGTTCTATTACCCTGGTCTGTTCTATTACCCTGGTCTGTTCTATTAACCTGGTCTGTTCTATTACCCTGGTCTGTTCTATTGTCCTGGTCTGTTCTATTACCCTGGTCTGTTCTATTGCCCTAGTCTGTTCTATTACCCTGGTCTGTTCTATTGCCCTGGTCTGTTCTATTGCCCTGGTCTGTTCTATTACCCTTGTCTGTTCTATTGCCCTAGTCTGTTCTATTACCCTGGTCTGTTCTATTACCCTGGACTGTTCTATTGTCTTGGTCTGTTCTATTACCCTGGTCTGTTCTATTACCCTGGTCTGTTCTATTACCCTGGTCTGTTCTATTACCCTGGTCTGTTCTATTACCCTGGTCTGTTCTATTGTCCTGGTCTGTTCTATTGCCCTGGTCTGTTCTATTACATTTACATTTTAGTCATTTAGCAGACGCTCTTATCCAGAGCGACTTACAGTTAGTGAATACTTTTTTTTTTTTATACTGTTCCCCCGTGGGAATCGAACCCACAACCCTGGCGTTGCAAACGCCATGCTCTATCAACTGAGCTACATCCCTGCCGGCCATTCCCTCCCCTACCCTGGACGACGCTGGGCCAATTGTGCGCCACCCATGAGTCTCCCGGTCGCGGCCGGCTGCGACAGAGCCTGGATTCGAACCAGGATCTCTAGTGGCACAGTTAGCACTGCGATGCAGTGCCTTAGACCACAGCGCCACTCAGACCAGGGTAATAGAACAAACCAGGGTAATAGAACAGACCAGGTCTGTTCTATTGCCCTGGTCTGTTCTACCCTGGTCTGTTCTATTACCCTGGTCTGTTCTATTACCCTGGTCTGTTCTATTGTCCTGGTATGTTCTATTACCCTGGTCTGTTCTATTACCCTGGTCTGTTCTATTGTCCTGGTCTGTTCTATTGCCCTAGTCTGTTCTATTACCCTGGTCTGTTCTATTGCCCTGGTCTGTTCTATTGCCCTGGTCTGTTCTATTACCCTGGTCTGTTCTATTGTCCTGGTCTGTTCTATTACCCTGGTCTGTTATATTGTCCTGGTCTGTTCTATTACACTGGTCTGTTCTATTGCCCTGGTCTGTTCTATTGCCCTGGTCTGCTCTATTACCCTGGTCTGTTCTATTACCCTGGTCTGTTCTATTACCCTGGTCTGTTCTATTGTCCTGGTCTGTTCTATTGTCCTGGTCTGTTCTATTACCCTGGTCTGTTCTATTGCCCTGGTCTGTTCTATTACCCTGGTCTGTTCTATTGCCCTGGTCTGTTCTATTAACCTGGTCTGTTCTATTACCCTGGTCTGTTCTATTACCCTGGTCTGTTCTATTACCCTGGTCTGTTCTATTGTCCTGGTCTGTTCTATTGCCCTAGTCTGTTCTATTACCCTGGTCTGTTCTATTGCCCTGGTCTGTTCTATTGTCCTGGTCTGTTCTATTGTCCTGGTCTGTTCTATTACCCTGGTCTGTTATATTGTCCTGGTCTGTTCTATTACACTGGTCTGTTCTATTACCCTGGTCTGTTCTATTGCCCTGGTCTGTTCTATTGCCCTGGTCTGTTCTATTACCCTGGTCTGTTCTATTACCCTGGTCTGTTCTATTGTCCTGGTCTGTTCTATTACCCTGGTCTGTTCTATTGTCCTGGTCTGTTCTATTACCCTGGTCTGTTCTATTACACTGGTCTGTTCTATTACCCTGGTCTGTTCTATTGCCCTGGTCTGTTCTATTACCCTGGTCTGTTCTATTGTCCTGGTCTGTTCTATTACCCTGGTCTGTTCTATTACCCTGGTCTGTTCTATTACCCTGGTCTGTTCTATTGTCCTGGTCTGTTCTATTGTCCTGGTCTGTTCTATTACCCTGGTCTGTTCTATTGCCCTGGTCTGTTCTATTACCCTGGTCTGTTCTATTGCCCTGGTCTGTTCTATTAACCTGGTATGTTCTATTACCCTGGTCTGTTCTATTGCCCTGGTCTGTTCTATTACCCTGGTCTGTTCTACTACCCTGGTCTGTTCTATTACCCTGGTCTGTTCTATTGTCCTGGTCTGTTCTATTACCCTGTTCTATTACCCTGGTCTGTTCTATTACCCTGGTCTGTTCTATTACCCTGGTCTGTTCTATTGCCCTGGTCTGTTCTATTGTCCTGGTCTGTTCTATTACCCTGGTCTGTTCTATTACCCTGGTTTGTTCTATTACCCTGGTCTGTTCTATTACCCTGGTCTGTTCTATTACCCTGGTCTGTTCTATTACCCTGGTCTGTTCTATTACCCTGGTCTGTTCTATTGTCCTGGTCTGTTCTATTACCCTGGTCTGTTCTATTACCCTGGTCTTTTCTATTACCCTGGTCTGTTCTATTACCCTGGTCTGTTCTATTGCATGTGAAGCAGATAGAGAACCATGGAGAGCTACAAAGCAAGAACTGGGCTGCGTTATGTTGCCTAATGTCACCGCCCTGTAGCCTACCATTTTCATCCTGGAAATGATGTCCCAATATTTTACAATTCACAAGGTCCAATGCATTTTATTTTGTGGTGGCTAAGAGACGCATGCATTTTCAGCACCCCATGTTCCTTTCAGCACCCCATATTCCTCCCAACCGCCCGCCCTCCTTTCTCGCAAGCTGAATTAATTTGATACTATTTTTGAACGTCTGTGTTTCTAAGGGATACCTAATGACGCAATGACGTCAATGCGGGTCAGTAGAACACTGGCAGACTGGTGGTTGAGACCGTAGTCTTCAGGAACCAAGCTTTATCAATGAGAGCCTATGAAAGCCATGCTTTCAATTTGTTGTAATAAAGCAAAGAAGTATAGTTCAAAGGTAAAAATGCGACATTATTTGGTTGCATATCAAAATAATGTATAAATGTTGTGAGCTTTAACATACCAAGAGGGTAGTTGGAATCATTTACATATTTATTTATCTGGTGCGTAATCTTTATGTACACATGCACTCCTTGACACGGACAGCCTTTGGGTATCCTCCTAGCACTCCGCCACCCCGCTCAACACACACACACACACAGGGAACGCCTTCGTCCAAATGCGAGGGGATTTATATAGCTATCGGCTAATATAGGCTACTTTCCTCCTTTGATCAACTCTTCCCAGAAGGAACTTCCCATAGTCACGGAGCCACTGGTTGCGCAGTGAATTAGAGTTGTGCCATTTGAGAAGGTATGTGATTTCTCCGTTAAAAGGCGGGCACGTTCTCTCTGTTGTGGGACTTCAAACTACAGTTTTAATTTGGTGAATTACTGGTGCCGGTTCCAAAAATAAATGATCATTGATGTTAGGAGATATATACGGGTGAGGAGATACGAGGGACATGGTGATTGTGAACGCACACAGACAATGTATCAGATATAGAAAACAGAGAACCGTGCAAGCTGGACTATTTGTGAAGACGCTGGCATTCCTATATTTTCAGTTTGAGTGTCTGCTCCGTTTCACTGATAGCTGCAGGGCTTCATACAACTGTAAAAGCAATAAATAGTTTACCTGCATCTAATAAACTGTAAACTGCTGTGCACATAATATGGAAGTTTTGTGTTTTCACTTTTAGTCAACTTCCCCGCATTGCCATTCAATCATTCATTTTTTCTTTATGATTCCGCCCAGTTGCCGCCCTTCTCAGTCACGACCGTCACACATCTGTATATAGCCTGTATGTTAGTTTTGGGGGCATGTTGTATTGTACGCTTTAAACAAGGTATTTTGTGCTGTAACTATCTACACATTCGCTATGCCCAATGGACAATCAGAGGAGACATTTCTAAATGAAACTTGTCACATGTGCGGTAATAGCTGAAGAGAATGTATTGACAGAAAGAAGATAGTGTTAGATTTAAGGCCCCTGTGGCTCAGTTGGTATAGCATGGCGCTTGGAACGCCAGGGTTGTGGGTTCATTTCCCACGGGGGGCTAGTATGAAAATGTATGCACTCACTAACTGTAAGTCGCTCTGGATAAGAGCGTCTGCTAAAATGACTAAAATTTAAAAAAATACAAATTCATCTCTATCAAGTAACAACAGGACAGCGACATTTTGTATGCAATGTTGTCCTAAGTTATCCTTACAGTTTTGTACGTTTTTCCTATGAAGTCAATTTGGGTCTGGAAGGGCTATTTCAGTTGAGGTCCACAGTGCTGTTGGTGTTGTCCTTTTTTCACCCATACTGATTAATTCATGTCATTGATTGACCGTGGAGTCTACTCACCTGGAATCCCAGGTCTAAATCAGTTAGGGAAAGGATGCATTTTTGTTGCATTATGTGGTCCACGAGGCCCGGATTTACCCAGTGCCATTGTATGGGAAGCGGTTCAGAACCAGACAGTTCCTGTTGTACAGGAAGGCGTTTCAGAACCATGGACAGCGCCCGTTGTACGCGAATGTCTTTCAGAACCATGGACAGGTCCTGGTGCACACGAAGGGGTTTCAGAACCATGGACAGTGCCTGGTGCGCAAGAAGGGGTTTCAGAACCATGGACAGTGCCTGTTGTACACGAAGGAGTTTCAGAACCATGGACAGGGCCTGCTGTGCACGAAGTGGTTTCAGAACCTATTGACTGTATTTACACAAGCAGCCCAATTCTGATCTTTTTCCACTAATTGGTATTTTGACCAATCAGATCAGCTATTTTGCCAATAATTGGGTATGAGCTCAGAACTGGGCTGCCTGTGTAAAGGCAGCCGTAGACAGCAACAGGACAAAGCCATTTATCAGATGCTTCAACGTTTAGATATAAATGTGTAATCTACATTCTAGAACCTCTCTGATCATGTCAGTTCTATTCATGACATTTCTATCTGTAGACCTCTACAAAAGTCAACATTGTTTCTAGATGTTTAACAGCCAAATAGAGCACAATAGCATTAGAGAAAGGCAGTGAGGCCAAGGGATAGACCTCTCTGATCATAACGATTGCTTTTACACCTGCATCACGTTTCTCTTACCAGACCTTAAATGTAAGTTGCAGCTAGGACATTACCGGATGTTGGACATTACAGCACAACATCAAGATTAACCAAAAATATGTCTTGCACTGCATAAAGGCTATATGTTAATTATATGATGTACCACGACTGTCAGCCAATCAGCATCCAGGGCTCGAACCACCCAGTTTGTAATTCCAAGTCGACCCCAGGACCCTATACGCACGTCATGGAAAGATCAGTTAGGCCTATATGTGGTGGTAATTGTTCGATTAACTCTGCATTTGTTTTTTAAATGTATAAGCCATTATCCGTGCATAAGCAAAAAAACACAGTAGGCTGTAGAATGCCCACACCACACTATTCATGTTAGTGCAGCCTAAGAATGAGAGGCGCTGGTATCTCTTTAAGGACGCATCTCTGTGTTACTGGCAGCAATCAATGTGATCTTAGCTGACAATGCAAGGCAACTTGTAGGCTTATACGCTTCAATAGACCAATGTGTGCTTTTGTCCATTATGGTTCCCCCGGCTTAGTCTCCCATTAAGTGCAATCCATAAGGCAGAGAGCCCTGTTCTTTTCAGCACCAGCAGCTGTCCATCATGTACATCTCAATTGTGGCCTCCTCTCCTCCGGGTTTTAAAACTGGTTAGCCAATATATTGTATATGGGGGGATGCCTGATTGATCCGGCTTCTGGAGGTCTTGAGTGTCAGTGCAATTGAGATGGCTACTTACTGATTTACAAAATGAAGTATCATGCAGGTAAAAAGCTTAGCTGGACAGTAAGCATCATTTCCTAAATGTGGGGCACCATCTAAAAGATATAAGAACAACATTTCGAGAGCTTGGGACGAGAAGGTTCTATCTGCAAATAGATGATTCTGAGAACATTGGCTTTAAAGTTCCGAATCCCTCATTGGTTTGAATGGTGTCAGACATTTTTTTTATTGTATTATTTTGAACTTAACAACATGGATTCGGGTATTTAGAGTACTATATAGGGAGATAACATTGAACAGAACAAGGCTATGACAAAAACTACATTTTGACAAAAATGCAGATAGAACCTTATAGTCCCAAACTCTCGACTTGGCTGTCTTTATACTTATGTTTGTCTCCTGTTCCGAGACACCGAGAAGCAATTATTCCACTAATAAGTGAAAGGACTTCATAAGTTTCCACCATATTGCGTTGCGTTCACCTGTCACTTCCTGCCACATGTGATCATGGAGGAAAGGAGAGATAGGAAGGAAGCTATCGGACTATTGAGACATATCCATTCGTTCAATTATACAGTCAGCCTTTGAACCATTGTAATAATAAACCAACCACACAATTACACCTGTGATATTGAACCGTGTAAAAATGAATGAGCAAACCTATATTTCATTGAATTATTATTTTGTGCATATGTTTGATAGTCTATAGGCATAACTGTAACATTCTTCACGTATACCTTGGTCCCGCATGACTGCCTATAATCTGTTCTGTGTTTATGTTTTGGAGCCTACATCAGAAAGAGAGAAACCCGCAGCGCCAAGCATATTGAGCATGGGAGCTAAAAATAGCATCATCCGACGCCCCACGCCGCTCCGTTACCACGCGTTTCAGCATTCTGCTCGGTAAAAAAAAAAAGATACATCTTGCCGGCTATATTAAGACAGTAATATAGGCTACCATTGTTGTGACTGAGGAATATATTTGGAAAGCTATCTTCCATCAGAGAAAGTGGGCGTGTGTTTTGTGGTCGTGTGTATTCATGTGTCCTGTGTGTGTGTGTGTTTGTGTGTTTGTGTAGGCGCGCGTGCGTGCGTGAGAGTTGTTGCGTGGGCTGTAGCTCCCACTGACATGAAAGAGAGAAGGGAGGGAAGACTAAACGAATAGAGAGAGAGAGGTAGAGAGAGAGAGAGAGATAAAGAGAGAGAGAGAGAGAGATAAAGAGAGAGAGAGAGGTAGAGACAGAGAGATAGAGAGAGAGGTGGAGACAGAGAGATAGAGAGAGGTAGACAGTTGAGAGAGAGAGAGAGAGAGAGAGAGAGAGAGAGAGAGAGAGAGAGAGAGAGAGAGAGAGAGAGAGAGAGAGAGAGAGAGAGAGAGAGAGCATGAAAAATAAAACAAAGAATGTGTAGCTGTAGGATAAATGAGAGACTACATTGACAGGAATCTCTGTATTCTCATGCAATGCAATGGAAGCAATAAGGGCGTCGTGTCATGTGCACCAGTTTATTATAGTGGTTTAAAACGACATGGGAACGCGCATTTATACAGTGTGTGCAGGGTGAGGGGAAATATGAACGCGCATGTTCAGCCCTACGCTTGAAATTCCTCCGAGGAACCTCTGTGAGGGTTTCTTTTTTTCTCTCAATGCGAGCTAAAAATAGCAACGGGGTTGGCTCGTGATCCAGAAATAGATAGGGGGCATCACTCGTATAAAAGGCACACCATTCAATAGTACAGTGTGTACACTTGGTGTAAGAATCAAGAACAGTAGCTGATTTTGCACTGTTATAAGATATTTCTCTGTTGTTTTGTTGCACTTGAAAATAATGTTAGTGAAACGCATTTCCCCTTTCAGCGAGGGGTTCGCGCATTGGTGAGTGATCGGTGCATTTATTTTTTCAGTTAAGGATGCATTAATACGTTCGACTGTTGATTAGCGGTGTGAAGCCAAAGTATTTAGGTTATGTATGGACTACCTTGTTTGTTGTCTACGTAAACAACGATGACTTTGGAATAATGGTCTGAGTGATTTGGGGTGAAATGTGAGCGCTTGATGTATGCTTAATGAAAATCAAACCAGCTTTTCTTTGCAGTCGGGGAATTACCCTTACAGCAAGTCGGCGCTGTTGAGCTCTCACATATGGCTGAAATGTCCCTTTCCGCGAGGACTTCCGAATGTATGGAAACGTCTCCCTGGGACCAAGGAAACGTCTCCCTGGGACCAAGGAAACGTATCCCAATTAGGCTACTTAATTAGACTTTTTTGACAAGAATCGGAAAGAGTCGAATGCGCTACAGCTGCACATGACTAAAGTGAAGGCTGTCGAGAGCTGTCCACTCGGGGTGCTGCTGAAATGTTTGGAACGCCAATGGGGGCTACAGCGTGACCAATAGCACACGGAAATTCTACTCAGTTTGAAAGAAGAAAGTTTACAGGCTGACTTTATGGGAGGAGTTGTCTATGTTTGGAATTGTATTGCTCTCACGTCTGGTCTGGATAGCGCCACCTCTTAGATTCAGATAGCAGACTTACGTCAACTGCTATTTCCCCGTCATATTCTAGGCTACATTCATTCGTGGTTTAGGCTACACCTTAACTGAATGACGTCCATGTCTCCAGTGACAATTTTAGTTGGATTCTTGTTGCATAAATCATTTGATTTGTGTGGTTGAACCATCGTTAAGTAGGCATAGTCTATAGCCTAAGCTATTCATGCAACCACTGACTGATGACGTCATTAGGCCATGTTTGAATAATGCTTAGAATGGATATGGGTCCAATACTCTGATGTGAGGATTCATCTTGAAACGTTTTAATTGTTTTAAAATGTGTGTCTGACAGTTCAGTGTAGCATTCCTAGGCTATAGTGGGTAACTAAGACATTGTGCCCCACGAATGTTATCATAATTTTGTGTTTTGGCTGAGGAACAAAAATACAGGAATGGCTCTATGTTATATCAACATTAGCTCTGTGGACCATTTTGGCCAAAGATGGGCAGAGCTGAGGAGAACCGCCCTCAGTAATTAAATTCTGGCGTTCGTTTTTCAGTGGAAAGAGCGACGCTTCTCGAGTCGTGACTGCCAAAGTGAGTAACGCGCGTACTGCGTCAGAGGCGGCTGCCACCGTGTGCTCGAGACAGATGGAAGGATTCGTGACCGATTGGAGGCGGCCACAAATTAAAGTCACGGCCAATGAAACCCGCGCAAGAGATGGGCCGTAGCGTACGGGAACTTTTGGGTTTAAATGGATCGAATTTATTGAATAACCTGCTCTTTTTTTTCGTGCCACCAACTGGTGACTGTCTCCAACTTGAATAGGCTACTGTAGGCTATAGAGGATGTATGTTTGGGTGCGATATAAAAAGGGGTAGCCAATGGGTTATCCTAATATCGTGCCCTGTAGTCCCCAAGTCCACCAGTCTAGATATTGGCATTTTGAACTAGAAATAAGACAATTTAGGCAGGGATTCAATCCCATTCAAGGTAAACGCTGCAGATGCCGGCTCATTTAAATGTCAAGCGCGCAATGACGCAGATACCGCGGATCAGAATGAATCCCAGCCTTGGTCTAAATGTGGATGATCATCGGAATCTGTAATGTTAGACCTATAAGTAAGTGCTATTCCCATCAATGTGGGTTGTCCAGTGATGATTCATGCTGTTGATGGTTGAGTAAATATTTGGTTAGGGGAAGTTTACATGTGTCAATGTGGGGATGAATAGTAGGCTATGCTGTTGATGGTTGAGTAAATATTTGGTTAGGGGAAGTTTACATGTGTCAATGTGGGGATGAATAGTAGGCTATGCTGTTGATGGTTGAGTAAATATTTGGTTAGGGGAAGTTTACATGTGTCAATGTGGGATGAATAGTGATGGTTCATGCTGTTGATGGTTGAGTAAATATTTGGTTACGGGAAGTTTACATGTGTCAATGTGGGGATGAATAGTAGGCTATGCTGTTGATGGTTGAGTAAATATTTGGTTAGGGGAAGTTTACATGTGTCAATGTGGGATGAATAGTAGGCTATGCTGTCAGATGATGTAATTATCCATTATCAACATTAGGGCTATGTTTCTCACCATCAAACAGCTCATTTGGTTGGATCAGATTAATTTGATTGTACATTTACTTGTTTGTTTCAGAAGCTCCCCATGTTTGCACACATTTATTTGGGCTTTGGCAAGGCATAGGCTACTGTATGGAAAATGGTTTGTCCCGTTACTTTTTTCACGGTGGGGAAACCAGTTAATTTTCCTTTTCGTATTTTTTTTGTTGGATAAGGGGGGTCCCTATAGAGATTAATGGCGATTGGTAGATGACGAGTTCTGTTCTCTCCAATGAAAGCCTTCGCTGCTCTCTATTTACGGTGTGTTGGAGCGGAGCAGCGTTCTTCCTTGTGCACAGCTATCGGCAGACAACTGGAGATCGGCTCTCCATCATGCGACATTACGAGTAAGAGGATGTACACACACCGCGATTGTTGCTGGTTTAGAAATAAAACACAGTGTTTTCTGTAGCCTAATGTGAATTGATATGGTTAGTCGAATGTGGTTGCAATGTCGGATTTCCCCACGCAAGAACCTTGAAGGCAAGGATAGATTGTGAGTGTTGTGCCAATTGCTGGACAGATGCACTTGGTGTGGATGAGAGACAGTGGAAGACTCTTTTACGGCAGTAGTTCGTGGAGTGATGTGGATCTGGACCCATAGATTGTCTGTCACGACTCTTTTTGCGGTCTGGGCTTGCTGTTCATAAATATCAATCTGGGAAGCCCTTACCCCAAAAAGCATTTGTGGAGGACTCAGTCGCCGAATTGAATGTATTGTATTTATTGATGAGTGATATTATTATTGTTGTCATATTATTACAGATGTTAATTGTTGTTGTATTTGTTGTTGTTGTCGTCAAACATCTCCCTAGTCAGTAGAGAAGGAATTTGGGGAGTCAAAATCTGCATGCATTGTTGTGATTTCATGAGCATGTTGTGGTATAGGCCTATAGTTCAGGAAAATAGGAAATCCCTATTACAGGACACACACACACACACGAGTTGGATAACTTTCCTATCATTGTGGATGCTCAACTTTAACTTTCTATAGAAAATCTATAGAAGACTGAAATATGAGTGTTTGTCAGATCACAGGTTACAGGTATATCATTGATCGTGTTTAAAGCAAATGTATGTAAATGTATGTAGTGTACACAACAGGAAAGTAGGAAAGTGTGTAGCGGTGACGCATACAAGTTACCTGAGAGGAGAAACAACACAACATCCACCTTAATAGTGTTATAATGACTTCAGAAAGCTGGTTTCTTTCAGGCATTTGTCAAATGATATAGATTTATGGCTGTTAATATGACATTCATTTTACTTGACATGTTACACTTTTTTTATACCTTTATTTTTACAGGGAGTCATGCTGAGACCAAGGTCTCTTTTACAGAAGAGCCCTGTAATTATAGAAAGTACACATCAATATAAAACGAAAAGCAAAACAGAGAGACACATGTTACAGTTCAATTGTATCTCTCACGTTTGTAGATGAGTTACGTAGTCTCAAAACAGTTATTTGGGAGCATTGTATGAGTTTGCTGTTTGAATAAAATGTTGATTATGAATGGGTGATTTCTTCTCTCTTCTTTGCATTTGTAATATAGGAACATTCTAGAAGTAAAAAGGGGCTAGCGTTCACTTGGTGAGAGAATAACTTACTTAGATGGAGCAGATAATTAGAAGTTGGTTAAATGTCCCAACATCACACCTAGGACATGTATTCCATAAGGTAGGAAAGGTTGCCGTAGAAAAATGACAAATCTGCTCCAACTAAGTTAGCTGTAGGCTACACAACAGGTATCACTGGGATCTTTTTTTTTGTGGGGGTTCAAAGTTCAACTGTGAACCAAGCAGAGGAGCCTGGTGGGAGGAGCTATAGGAGGATGGGTTCATTGTAATGGCTGGAATGGAATAAATGGAACAGAGTCAGACATGTGGTTTCCATATGGAACAGAGTCCAACATGTGGTTTCCATATGGAACAGAGTCCAACATGTGGTTTCCATATGGAACAGAGTCCAACATGTGGTTTCCATATGGAACAGAGTCCAACATGTGGTTTCCATATGGAACAGAGTCCAACATGAGGTTTCCATATGGAACAGAGTCCAACATGTGGTTTCCATATGGAACAGAGTCCAACATGTGGTTTCTATAAGGAACAGAGTCCAACCTGTGGTTTCTATAAGGAACAGAGTCCAACATGAGGTTTCTATATGGAACAGAGTCCAACATGTGGTTTCTATATGGAACAGAGTCCAACATGTGGTTTCCATATGGAACAGAGTCCAACATGTGGTTTCTATAAGGAACAGAGTCCAACGTGTGGTTTCTATAAGGAACAGAGTCCAACATATGGTTTCTATAAGGAACGGAGTCCAACATGTGGTTTCTATAAGGAACAGAGTCCAACGTGTGGTTTCTATATGGAACAGAGTCCAACATGTGGTTTCTATATGGAACAGAGTCCAACATGTGGTTTCTATAAGGAACAGAGTCCAACATGTGGTTTCTATATGGAACAGAGTCCAACATGTGGTTTCTATAAGGAACAGAGTCCAACATGTGGTTTCTATATGGAACAGAGTCCAACCTGTGGTTTCTATAAGGAACAGAGTCCAACATGTGGTTTCTATATGGAACAGAGTCCAACATGTGGTTTCTATAAGGAACAGAGTCCAACCTGTGGTTTCTATAAGGAACAGAGTCCAACATGTGGTTTCTATAAGGAACAGAGTCCAACCTGTGGTTTCTATAAGGAACAGAGTCCAACATGTGGTTTCTATAAGGAACAGAGTCCAACATGTGGTTTCTATAAGGAACAGAGTCCAACATGTGGTTTCTATAAGGAACAGAGTCCAACCTGTGGTTTCTATAAGGAACAGAGTCCAACATGTGGTTTCTATAAGGAACAGAGTCCAACATGTGGTTTCTATAAGGAACAGAGTCCAACATGTGGTTTATATAAGGAACAGAGTCCAACATGTGGTTTCCATATGGAACAGAGTCCAACATGAGGTTTCCATCTGTTTGATACCGTTTCATTTATTCCATTCCAGCCATTACAATGAGTCCATCCTCCTATAGCTCCTCCCACCAGCCTCCTCTGGAGGCAAGGTGCTTGTTTCCCAAGTTCATCTAGACCAGGGATCCCCCACTCTGGTCCTGGGTGTGCAGGATTTTGTTTCACCACAGCACTAACCCACCTGTTTCCACTAATCAATTGATTACAGTCATCCAAGTTGGAGACAGTTACATTTGTATTTAATTACATTGTTTATTAGATTGGTTAGTGGTTTGTGTTGTCGCAGGGTAAGATGGCTGCTACGTTATTTTAAGGGTTTCCTCAAGTGCTGAGCAAAATGAATACTGACCCCTTCTCAGTCTATAAGGACTCATTTGCATGCCACAAGGTATTGTGGGATATTTTGAGACCCCAGTCACCTCCCTACTGAACCACTACTTCACCCCTCCCCATCTAACCTGGTCCGATATGAATGTGCTGTAACCCACTGGGAGTCTTGGAGTTACATGTCAGTTGTCCTTATGGTCTTCTGGCAGGTGTGCTGAGCCTCACCAATGTATTCTATGAAGAGTGTGTGATTATGAGGGAAATGCTCTCATGAGTCTAGCTCCACTTCAAGTGGAACTGACAGCGTTTTAACTACTTTGTAGATATGAAACAAACAGGCAATCATAATATCAGTAAAAAAAATATCAAATCCCCAGTTTATGCTACAAAGCCAACTGTATAAGAGGTTTAAAAGAATAGGTTCTATTTGACTCAAAATTCCATGACGTACAGTAAAGCATTATTGGCAGAAAAAATGGATGCAGTTCAATGCATGATTCATATAATTTACCAATACACTTTTTCTCCTCATATAATTTTTTCGGTGGCTACAGAGATGCAGGAGTCATTTGGTTAGCTAGCAAGAAATGTGAATCGTTTTGCTAGCTAGCTAGTTATGCTGAACTTGAACAACTGTTATCCAGTTAGCATATCTCTTGCATTTGTAAATTTACTCTGGCTATCTACTCTGATTTCAGAGCACTCGTCTGAGCGTGCCAGAGCGCAGAAAAACTGATTAATTTACGAACGCGCAACACCTGCTGAACATGACTGGTGTTAGTAAAGTAATTACATTGTTACCAGCAGCACAGTTAGTCACTAATGCTCTAGATAACATAACATGTAAACAGCCTAACCAGCTCTGCTAGGTTGAGTAAAATAGTCAGAGTGAGCTGTTCTCTCATTTGAGTTTGGAAGTAGCTAGCAAGCTTGTCAACTTTAGCCAGTTATCTTGGGGTGCTTGACTGCACTTGTGAGGAACGCTGGGTTCAACCCTTGGCCAGAGTGTCCAGACCAGTGTCAATAGTGTAGTGTGCTCTCTGCAACCTTAGCTGTCAATCAAATGCATTTGGCATCGATCAAATGGGCGGGTAGGCAAGTTCCCATTCAGTTGTCAAAACTTGGGTTGGGACCAGCATGCATTGCAATTTTGACAGACAACTACAAGCTGAAAGGGTTTTAGAGGGTTTATCTAATGTTCCCTTGTTAGATTTGAGCTCATCTTGCTCTGGCTAGCAATAGTTGTTGATCTTGTAGTTGCTGATGTGCATAGGCAATTGAGAGAGACAGCCTACCTGTTCATGGTTGTTTGATCAAAAGGACTGTAAAGTTCCCAAATCTAAGAGGACTCCCATCGTATTTACATATTTGCAGAAATCCATTCAGGTGTATTTTGTGGCTTTTGGCGAATGCGTTCTAATGATCTAAAGTCACGCTGTTGCTACTGCCTGTAAAAACACAGTCCAGTTTAAAGTGAATGATGGCAGGCCCATGTGGCAAATTGCTTATTTTCATAAAGGCCTACTGTAGCTCTGATTGGCCATGGCACACCGGTCTGCGTGGACTCCGGTCCAGGACGAGACAGGTGTTTTCATTAGGTTTTATTTACTGCAGTGTCTATTCATTGTCCAAACACACAGCCGCTTTCCCACTCTATATTGATATAGAATTTTCACAAACGCCTTACTATACGTCATTCCCAAACATTATATGAATTTATGAAAATGTGAAAATGACCATATCTAAGTGCTCGCTTGTCAGAAAATGTAACCAAAAAAAAAAGGTGTCCTATTCATCCTGGGGGTGTATATGATCACATTTTAATAAGACTTCATGTTGCTAAAACGCTGTCAGTTCCTCCCCTCTTTGTGTCTTGCCATGATCACCACAAACATGTGTTTACCATTCACACAGTCTTGGGATAACAGTTTGAACTCGGTTCTGTCTACCTGAACATTAATGCCACCATATTATGTTGTATCCTTATGAGAGCCTGACGGTGACATTGGCTAAAGGCAGACCCAACAACCCCTGAGGACTGGGTACATATAATATTGGTTTGGATAATGTACAGACATACACAGTGCCCTCTGTAATTATTGAGACAGTGAAGCATTTTTTTATTTGTTCCAAAAGTTTGGATTTGAAATCAAACAATGACTATAAGGTTAAAGTGCAGACTGTCAGCTTTAATTTTAGGGTATTGTTATCCATAATCGGGTGAACCGTTTAGAAATTCTATCACTTTTTGAACATAGTTCCCCCATTTTAGAACACCAAAAGTATTGAGACAAATTCACTCATATGGGCATTAAAGTAGTAAAAAGTAAAGTATTTGGTATTGACTACATCAAGCTTGTGACTCTATACATTTCTTGGATGCATTTGCTGTTTGTTTTGGTTTTGGTGAGATGTTAGCATGTCTTGGTGGTATGATATTTGTGCGTCTGTAACTTTCTCACTCATCATTATTCACGATTCATTGAGGATTATTATTTAGAAACATATTTGATTCTTATTTACAATAAAAGTGACTCCAAAATGACACAATACATAATTTAACATTCATTTCTATTGGGCACAAAATAATCTGATACACAACCAAAACTAACAGCAAATGCATCCAACAAGTTTGTAAAGTCACAAGCTTGATGTAGTCATTGCGTGCTAGGAATATGGGAGCAAATACTTCACTTTTTACTACTTTAATACACATGAATTGTCCCAATACTTTTGGTCGCCTAAAATGGGGGGACTATGTACCGAAAGTGCTGTAATTTCTAAACGGTTCACCCGATATGGATGACAATACCCTCAAATTAAAGCTGACAGTCTGCACTTTAACCTCATAGTCATTGTTTGATTTCAAATCCAAACTTTTGGAGTATAGAGCCAAAATAATAAAAAATGCTTCACTGTCCCAATACTTACGGAGGGCACTGTAGCTGTTGGAACTGCTGGAAGGGAGACAGACAGGAAGGCAGAGAGATGTCCTACAAAGTAGAGATGGAGAAATACAATACAATACAACTTTAGTTCCAGCGAACAACCAAAATGTTTCTTCTGCTTTCTTCATTTCTCAACCCCCCCCACATACATCATGCAGACACACAGTTGAGAGCAGCACAGGGGTGAAATGAAGAAATGGAGACATTCCCAGCTAGCACATAACGTTCTGAGAAGCATACGTTTCTTAGAGCTTGGTGAGAGCGTGGTTGTCCTATGGTTATTTAGTTTACAACTTTCCCACAACTTTCTGGGAATGGTGCAGGATAGTTGCTTGGCTTTGGAACATTCTCAGCACATTTAAGGAACTTGAAGAAAAAAAACGTTATTCTGTGGGAATTTCAGTTCTTCAGCATTATGTTTTCTGCAGGTTTCCTCATGGTTCTATTTCAAGTCATGTTCTCAGAACATTAAGAAAACTTTCCATAAAAACCCCAAGAAAACATTAATAATGTTCAAAGAAGGTTCTAAGAATGTTATTTAAAACCATATACATTCCGTTCTTTGCATCAACAAACTCTCTATCCTCTATCTTGTTAAGTGTGTTCAGGTGTGTTGGCTGCACCCACTAATTGGCCACACCTGATCTTAATGAGTGCTTGTTTCTGTTGGAATGACATCTGGTTGAATAAACTAAAATGAACAGCTTTGTATGAGTTAAAAAAAACACAGCATGCTAGCGCCATCCTGTTGGTGTAGAGGACTAATTCCATGGATAGAAAACAGAAGATTATAGGTTTGAATCTCACTGACGCTGAGCCACAATAAAAAATAAATGTGTTTGCATGATTAATGCCTAAGCAAATAAATGTCCATGTGTCCTATCTGTGCTTGGAGTTCTATACAGTTAACCTAAGCTAGCAGTGTTATTAGAAGATATTCAAAAACCTCTAAATAACCTTTACATTTGGTTCAAAACATTCATAACATTTAGAGAATGTTCTCAGAATGTTATTTAATTATCTTCAAATAACGTATAATTTCCGTTCTCAGAACGTTAATGAAACCTCTAAGGAAAACTTTCAGGGAACCATAGTAAAACTTTTCTCAGAAACTCCCTGCAACTTAAACATTTACATTCGCAGAACAGCCGGAATTTTCACTTCCATTCTCAGAACGTTTACAAAACGTTTGGTTTTACCAGTAAGGAAACAAATGGCTTCATTCCCAGAGCCAATGGGAAACCAAACACATAGGTTCCCACATCTTCCAAGGAACCAAATGTGCTAGCTGGATTGTGGATATAGATGGACACAGTCATAATGTATATGGAGAGAGCGAGAGCGAGAGAGAGAGACAAACTGAGATGCTCAAAAGTTCTCTACTCCCAATCTCAAAACAAGGATGTGTTCTATTTTTAGGTCCAGACAGGTAAATTGAGTCTGTAAACAATTTTAATGGACTGAGTGTGGTTAGCCCTGTGTATGTGTGTGTGTGTGTTTGCCATCCACAGTAAACAAGTCTGGAATTAGACCGTGCTTGTTCCATTTTGGTGTATTTGGCTCTATAATTATGGGCTCAGAGGGTTTAGTGCCATTGGACCTCATAGTGCACAGCCAAATAAATGTAATAATGAGAGAGAGAGAGAGAGAGAGAGAGAGAGAGAGAGAGAGAGAGAGAGAGAGAGAGAGAGAGAGAGAGAGAGAGAGAGAGAGAGAGAGAGAGAGAGAGAGAGAGAGAGAGAGAGAGAGAGAGAGAGAGAGAGAGAGAGAGAGAGAGAGAGAGAGAGGGAGATAGAGAGAGAGAGAGAGAGAGAGAGAGAGAGAGAGAGAGAGAGAGAGAGAGAGAGAGAGAGAGAGAGAGAGAGAGAGAGAGAGAGGAGATAGAGAGAGAGAGAAAGAGAGAGAGGGAGAGAGAGAGAGAATAATGTGTCCCATATCTGCTCAAACCATCTGTCTGAAGAGTTATTGTTTTGTCTGGACTGGAAAGAATACAAAGTGTTTGTCATTTGTCAGCAGGGCCGTAACCAGGGTTTGGGTTTTAACTTCTTTTTTTAAGTTGAAGCTCATTTACTGCATTTCTATACAATTAAAAAACGTTAAAATGCTATTTGGAGAACATGACCCCAGCCAACCCATTGGCTGCTGTAGGTTCATTCACCTCAGTTGATCTACAAACACATAGGCTATTAGTTATACAATTGTAATGACGGGGAAATATGATAAATGATTCACACTGACACGTAGCATCGGCAACGAAACAAAAAACGTATGACATTTTTAGAACTGTATTGTTGTTGTTTTTTAGTTCCTAACTTGTTTGATAAGATTAGTTCAGATTTTCTCAGGGGACCCCACATGGGGCCCCCGACCCCAAGTTTCCTCACTCTCTCTGTCTCCTCTGCTTCCTCCTGCATGCATTGCAGCCTGCCTCAGCCTCACCACTGAGTGCCACTTCACTGTCTGTAAAGCAAAGTTATTATGATAATTTAGTAGAGTATTTTTTTTCTCCTGCTGAGGTAGGCTCCGTTTAACGTTAGCTTCTTACTTCATCCTTCTAGCTGGCTAAGTAATACTAGCTAGAGCCCTTCAACTTTACTGCAATATAAGTCTGCCGGCAGCTAGCCAACTGACTGACATATCTATAAGCGAATATTTACCAGTTGTGCACTCATTCCGTTTTTGTTTGTTTGGGGGATGTCTGTAGACAAGGCGGGCCAGTTTTAAAAGAACCTTTTGTCCGGCATCTCGCTAACACGCTGTCAGCAGAGCCTACTGCGAGCTGGGGTAGTTCGCTGTGCCGCGAGAGGGCAGAGTTAGCGGTTTGAAAGAGTGGTGATTGTGCTGCTAAAAAGGCAAATCCGGGGGACTCAGGCGAACATAACAAACCAACACTGTTCATGATTCCACTCCTTCGCAAAGAGGACGGCGCGAATATAACTCAGTCAGATCAAGAATATAAGCGTTCAACGCTGGGAGCTATATTTAAATGACCTGTAGGCTAATTGATTTTCTTTGTGTACAAAATATATATTTTGATTATTATTTTTCTTCAAATCAGAACAAATTACCGAGGACCTTTCTCATATGTAGTTACGGATATGTTTGTCAGTACAGACAAAACACAATCACTGATTCATGCAAGGTCTTCATTGTTGTACTTTTTGTGTTACACAAAATGCAGACAGGCCATGAACCATGCATGCTTGAGAAGAGATCTGGCACCGTGTATGCAGAATGTACGCAGAATGTATCAGCTTAGTTCTGGAGAAAGGGGTCTTATCTGTGGTGGAATGTGTTTATGACTTTATGTAAATTACTACATGTTGGTTTTCCTTTGTGACTGATTGCTTTATATGTTGCTTCAGAGGGAGAGGTACATTTATTTTGTATAATATATGTCACACATTTTTGTCTTGTAGATTTGTACCTTAAAGTTGCAATAAAATATTAAAATTAAACATTGTGCGCTTCTTTTGGCAAACAAGCAATTTTCAGAACCTGTAAAAGTTGTTACCTTATTAGCCTACATTTGAAAAAGCATGGAGTTGATCTATAAAATATATATATAATTCTAGAGAATATTCACCTAATCTATGACTTTTGTATATAAGTGTTTGCACTTGGTAGCCTCTAATTATGTCTGAAATATGAAGACATCCCACATATAGCGTTTATGAGCGAATAAAAGATGTTGAGGAGTTGGATAACAATCTGAAAAAAGCGTAGGATTGTAATTTTAGGCTTTTATTGGGTGGTATAAATACAAGTTGTATAGTCTTGAAGTCATGTAATATGAAAATAAACATAGACGATCTCCAACAAACAGCTCGGATGCCCCCCTGTATTAGGCCGAGGAAGGAGACGTAATCAAGAAATACATTATGTGGTGTGAGTCTATGCGCTTTTAAAATGTAAGTAGCAAATATTTCACGTCAATCAACTGTGTTTGTAGTGGAGATAAAATAAGATATTTATTATTTTACCCTCCTAGATTTTCCTTTACTGAAGGACATGTCTGTTGGCAGTGTTTAGAGGGAGAGAAAGTTCGATATATCTACATCTAGACTATAACCTTAATTCAGAGACTAAAACGAATGTATTTTAAATCAGATATAGGTGAGAGTAGTATCACAACAACTCACTACAAAGGATATTGAGGGAAGCGAGGGGAGCAACCATGCAAGGGAGCTGTCGGTTAAGATGTGGTGCTGAAATCTTTTTTTATTTTTATTTTTTGGGTTGAAACGAAAGACAAACAAAAACGCGTTATTAAGCAGATCTTCTAGTCCTTTGACACATTTAATTGTTCAAAAGAGAAAGTATATAAAGTATATTATATATTTATGAGTATATTAGGATTCAGGGTAGGTAAATCAACATGAGACATTCCAAAGCGCTGCAACATCACTTGGCATGTGATCTTCATACGTTTAATTAGCTAAGCCTTTGTATTCGTTTTACGATTCAACCTGTGCTTCTTAGATGTTCATATTTTTCTTATTTTCTAACAAGACATATGACACACACACACACACACACACACACACACACACACACAAACACACTGAGATTCTATTCTAGTACTTCAATCTATTCAAGTAGCCTACTGCCTACCCTGTATCTATACAACCTTCCAAGGATCATGTTTATATTATATTTATCAAATTAAGCAGTCTCATAGTGTGCTCTCATGTAAAATTCAGCTCAGATGCTTTGAAAGCTCAATATAGTTTACTATCGACATTTTAAAACATTTTAAATCAGGAACTAGTCCTGGGTCTACTATATTTTGTAAATATGATATTGACCTATGAATGACACATATTGAAGTATTTATATCGAGTCATTCATAAATGGTTTTAAATCAAATTAAATCAACGTTTATTGGTCGCCAACACAGTTAAGCAGATGTTATAACGGGTGCAGCGAAATGGTTATGTTACTAGCTCCTAACAATGCAGTAAAATGTCAAACACGCAAGTAATTAATTTAAGAAACAACAACAAGAAATCAAGAAATGTTGTAACGAATCTAATGAGCAACACAAATAGCACTGTAACATTAATCTAATGAACATCCCAAATAGCACTGTAACAGTAATCTAATGAACAACCCAAATAGCACTGTAACAGTAATCTAATGAACATCCCAAATAGCACTGTAACAGTAATCTAATGAACAACCCAAATAGCACTGTAACAGTAATCTAATGAACAACCCAAATAGCACTGTAACAGTAATCTAATGAACAACCCAAATAGCACTGTAACAGTAATCTAATGAACAACCCAAATAGCACTGTAACAGTAATCTAATGAACAACCCAAATAGCACTGTAACAGTAATCTAATGAACAACCCAAATGGCACTGTAACAGTAATCTAATGAACAACCCAAATAGCACTAGTAATCCAAATGCAATCTAAATGTATCTACACTGGATGAATTTACACAATATATACTAGGAATACAGCAGTATATATATTAGAGTGAGCTATGTCAATAGTCCAGTATATACATAAATATGCGGTGTGTAAAAACAGTGTAAGCAAAATGCAGTAGTAGAAATATTAGAATGAGCTATGTCGAGAATACAGTATTTAAATACACAGTACAAAACCCCATAGCAAAATTGATAGAACTGCAGGAAATTAGCTTCCTGACCTGAGTCCGGAATATACTGTAAACAATATATATGTATGTGAATGGTGTGTATAGACAGTATGGACAGTTTGTGAATAGAATAGGGGTGTATAGCAGTAGTTATATAGGATGAGCCATGACTACACTCTTAGAAAAAAGTAGAACTATATGGGGGTTTTCGCTTTGTCCCCATAGGGGAACCCTTTTTGGTGATAGGTAGAACCCTTTGCAGAGGTTCCATCTAGAACCCTCTATGTGGGGTACTTCAAAGAACCCTCTGTATATAGTTCTACCTAGAACCCTCTATGAAGGGTTATACCAAGAACCATTTTATCTTCTAAAGGTTCTTCCTAGAACCGTCTATGAAGGGTTCTACCTAGAACCCTTTTATCTTTGGAGGGTTCTATGAATGGTTCCACCATCCTTATTAGCCTTTAAAATTGTATTATTTATTGCAATACATACATGATCACATACAGTGCATTCGGAAAGTATTCAGACCCCTTGACTTTTTCCACATTTTTTTTTACGTTACAGACTTATTCTAAAATGGATTTAATAGTTTTTCCCCCCTCATCAATCTACACACAATACCCCATAATGACAAAGCAAAAACAGGTTTTTAGAATTTTTTGCTAATACAAAATAAATAAATAATAACGTTTACACAAGTATTCATACCCTTTACTCAGTACTTTGTTGAAGCACCTTTGGCAGCAATTACAGCCTTGAGTCTTCTTTGGTATGACGCTAGAAGCTTGGCACACATGTATTTGGGGAGTTTCTCCCATTCTTCTCTGCAGATCCTCTCAAGCTCTGTCAGTTTGGATGGGGAGCGACGCTGCACACGTCTTTCCAGAGATGTTAGATCGTGTTCAAGTCCGGGCTCTGGCTGGGCCACGCCAGGACATTCAGAGACTTGTCCCGAAGCCACTCCTGCGTTGTCTTGGCTGTGTGTTTAGGGTCGTTGTCCTGTTGGAAGGTGAATCTTTGCCCCCAGTCTGAGGTACTGAGCGCTCTGGAGCAGGTTTTCATCAAGGATCTCTCTGTACTTTGCTCCGTTCATCTTTCCCTCGATCCTGACTAGTCTCCCAGTCCCTGCCGCTGAAAAACATCCCCACAGCATGATGCTGCCACCACCATGCTTCACCGTAGGGATGGTGCCAGGTTTCCTCCAGACATCTCAAGGATGATCAATGGAAACAGGAGACTATGAGACTCAACATTTATTTGTAATAAATTAGCAAAAAACCTGTTTTTGCGTTGTCATTCTGGGGTATTGTGTGTAGATTGGTGAGGGAAATTGTTTATTTAATCAATTTTAGAATAAGGCTGTAACTTAACAAAATGTGGAAAAAGTCAAGGGGTCTGAATACTTTCTGAATGCACTGTATATCATAAGGCTTTTCTTTGAGGGCCTAGTTATACCTTAACACAGTAGTGTTAGGAAACTCCTGGTTTACAGGCCACGTCTGGCCTGCAAATCACATTATGCTGGCTTGCAAAGTGATGTGTAATTCCTATTGGAATCCAGCCAGAGTTAGGATATTGTTAATCACCCGCAACCTGAATTCAGAATGACTGCCAGGGTAGGGAAGATTGAATACTGAGATTACCTCAATCATCTAAACTGCAACAACCATCTCAGTAACGGGTACTATAAATCCAACAGATAGGATTAGTTTAGAAAACGGTATGTTATTTATCTTTGTGTAGCATAAAATGTATTAACCAGTCAATGTACATGCAAAAACACAGATATTACAGTAAAACAAACAATTCTGAAAATCTCCCTGCAATAGAGCATGCTGGGAAATACTATATATGGTTCTATGTAGAATCTTTTTTGCCTTCCAACGAATCCTTCTTGCCTTCCAAAGAATCATCAAAGAACCCTTTCTTCTAAAAACGGTTCTTAGGATGTTAAAGGTTCTAGGTAGAACCATTTAACTTACAAAGAACCCTTGTCTTCCAAAAAGGGTTCTTCTGATCAAAACGGTTCTTGGTAGAACCCTATCCCTCCGCAAATAACCCTTTTCAAACCCTTTTTTTCTAAGAGTGTAGAATACAGTATATACATATAAAGTGGTTAAAACAGTATGTAAACATTATTAAAGTGACCAGTGTTCAATGACTCTATGTACTTAGGGCAGCGGCCTCTAAGGTGCAGGGTAGAGTACCGGGTGGTAGCCGGCTAGTGACAGTGTCTGAGGTTCAGGGCAGTGTACTGGGCGGAGGCCAGCTAGTAAAGCCTGTTTAACGGTCTGATTCAACAGTCAGTCCCAGTTTTGCTGCAACTGTACTGTACTGTCTCCACTTCTAAATGGTAGCGGGGTGAACAGGCCGTGGCTCGGTTGGCTGGGGTTCTTGATGAACTTTTTGGCCTTCCTGTGACACCGGGTGCTGTAGATGTCCTGGAGGGAAGGCAGTGTGCCCCTGATGATGCGTTGGGCTGACCGCACCACCCTCTGGAGACCCCTGCGGTTTGCGGACGGTGCAATTGCTGTACCAGGCGGTTATACAGCCTGACAGGATGCTCTCAATGGTAAAAGTTTGTGAGGGTCTTGGGGACCAAGCCACATTTCTTCAGCCTCCTGAGGTTGAAGAGGTGCTGTTGTGCCTTTTTCACCACACTGTCTGTGTGAAGGGACCATTTCAGGTCGTCAGTGATGTGCATGCAGAGGAACATTACGTTTTTGACCTCTCCACTGCAGTCTAGTATTAATAATAATAATATATATATATATATATATATAACTTTTTTTTATCAAATAAAAAAAACACAGAACATAGAGCACAGATAACAATGAAAACTATATACAGGTGTCGCCAGATCCAGTGAAATAATCCCATCAAAAATCCAAGTCCTGTTTGTTACTTTGGACAGTAATTACAGCACAAACCAATCAGAGATTTGAAAATCTGGTAACAAAAATATTCATCCAGTCAGATTTCATGAAAGTGTTGTCCCGCCTTCCTCGTTCATAAAGTTACAAATAATGAATGAGAATGGCTGTCTAAAAACATGTCATTGCTGTCCCACGAATTCACGCAAATATAAACGAATCGAAAGGGAGCATGTTTTGACAGATTCCAACCTCAACAAATCAGTGATGCAAACCAGCGAATGCGGAAGTGTTAGACGCGGAAGCAAAGCCAAGTATAAAAGCACGAGCTCAAAATGACTGGACGCACCATGTTCAAGAAGCTTTTGCAATAGATTCATTTATTGTAGACAGCAATTTATGAACGCATACATTTAATCTCACAAGTTAGTTGTGAAAGCCGTGTGCGTTGTGCAAATATCATGTCGTCAACCGGAGAGGCTTTGCTACGCGCCGTGGAGACACCGCTCTTCTGGATCGGTGCGCTGACTGCGGCCTATTTCTCAGTGTGCTCAATATATCGGTTGCTGTCCGGGTTCAGAGTGTGGGTGCTGGGGAATGGACGGTTGGTATCACCTGCTAAACTCGGGAAATGGGCAGGTGAGTAGCTAGCAAGCAATATTTATATAAAGACAATGTTTGCATGGCCTCACCATTGCTTTATGGCGTGTTTGTTTTATTTTATTTCAAGTATTTGTCGCTGATGAAAGATAAGAGCCATATGTTTCGAAAGCCGTATCTCAAGCGCTAATTATTGACGTTTCTAAACGTTAAAACACAGTGTATGAATTGTAGTTCACATGAGCCATTCGTGGGCGAAGCTAATGGCTCAAAACTGTAGGGAGAAGTCAGAATGCCGCCTAGAGTTTGAGAGCTAGTAATGGGGTAGCCCTGCATGTACTTCAAAACCAGTGACCCTCGACCCACTACAGAATGGTTCAGGTCAGTTTATAGTGTGAATCAGACAATACTTTCTCCTAGTTATCAGTAGGATATTGTAGCTAGTAGTCTACATGTAGTTCTCCTAGCTATCAGTAGAACATTGTAGCTAGTATAATAAATTTACAGTGTTTCCCCTAGGATTTCTTTTCTGCAGTGGTGGTAAAGTTAACCCGGGGGGCAGGCACGGTTTTAGAGGCCAACTGTAGAGACAAAAAATTTCTGTTTTTAAATGTCATTTCCTGCACTTCTACACATTTTGCCGTGGTTTATGCTGTCTGAGTGACTCTAACATTATAACTAAATCAATGGGGCCCCAATGCCATAATATTTTTAAAATTGTAGGTTCTCCCTGACTGTCTAGTTCTTATTTTGGCAATGGCTAGTTCTCAAAGATCTTATAAAAAAGATATTGCTCTGTTAACTTTACTACGTACTTTATATCTGGTTTTAGTCGTTTAAGTTTACACTGAAAACGTTTTACCATCCTGAAAAAATATTTAGGAATGTTACTGTAAATCTCTTAATTGTTTTTATTTATTTATTTATTTTTTTGGGGGGTGCCCACTGCTAAATGCATGTAGGGGAAAGGCTGGCCAGCCCTATTGTCCTTTGGAACCCACAGCGGACTCTGTGGTTCCTAGACAACACATCAGTATTGCGTAGGAATGGCATGAGTCTGCCTTTCCTCACAGAAGTGAGTAATAGGCTACATTAATGTTTACCCAACCTTATTGCTAGGGCAAGGCCATTTATCCATTCAGGGTTACATAATCAGGGTTACATCAACAGGGTTACCACATCAGGATTACCACATTTGGGGTGGCAGGTAGCTTAGAGCGAGTAACCGAAAGGTCCCTAGTTCGAATCCCTGAGCCGACAAGGTGAAAAATCAGTCAATGTGCCCTTGAGCAAGGCACCTAACCCTAATTGCTTCAGGGTCACCGTTGATTATGGTAGACCCTGGCATGTGTGGAATATGTGTGAATCAGTCTCCCGAGTGGCGCAGTGGTCTAAGGCACTGCATCGCAGTGCTAGCTGTGCCACTAGAGATCCTGGTTCGAATCCAGGCTCTGCTGTAGCCGGCCGCAACCGGGAGACCAACCGGGAGACCAATGGGGCGGCGCACAATTGGCCCAGCGTCGTCCAGGGTAGGGGAGGGAATGGCAGGCAGGGAGGTAGCTCAGTTGATAGAGCATGGTGTTTGCAACGCCAGGGTTGTGGGTTCGTTTCCCACAGGGGGCCAGTATGAAAATAATAATGTAAGTCGCTCTGGATAAGAGCGTCAGCTAAATGACGTAAATGTAAATGAATATGCAAAAAACACATTTCCAATTCACACGTGTATTGACACACTGGTACATGTGTGAAATGGGAGAAGAGTAAGCACCCACCTAATTATTATATTTGAGTCCATCCATCTTTGAAGTGCAACCACCAGTTTAGGGCATGCGTTGACCATGTGACTGCAAAACACAGCTGCGGCTATCGCACCCAGAAGTGGACTAGCTCCAGAAAGTTTTTACATAATTGAAATCCCATTTTGAAATCAAAATAAACCCCTGGAAATTAAATTAAAGCACGTGACAAAACGTTTGTGCTAACGTTCAACTCCTGTGTTTTGGCAAATGACACGTAGTACAAGGAATGGAATGTTAACACCAAACGGGTCTGGATTTCAGGCTAGCTGTCAAGGCCTGCTGAATGGCAGTCTTATCCTGGTCTGCTGATTTTTAAGTACAGGTTTGCTCATGTTTGCAGCAAAGGGAAATTATAAATGTGGGGACATTTCAACCAAGTTTGACATGCATTATGTAGCTTATTTAGAAACACTGTGAATAGCTATTGTACAGCTCTTCCCCCTTGCTCACTGACGCAGAGGTGACTGAGAGAATGGCCTGATTATGTAAGAAGACTAGAGCCATTCATAGAGGAGGCAGAGGACTCAGGGTGTCCTGTTTAAATTACACTTACCGCTGTGTGTGTTGTGGAGCAGCATCACGTAACAGAGGGTGCATATCTCTAGCCCCACCTCCCATTTCATAAAGGCCGATATTCACCATCTTTCTGTGCGTTCACCTCCCATTCATAAAAACCTATATTCACCATCTTTCTGTGCGTTCACCTCCCATTCATAAAAGCCGATATTCACCATCTTTCTGTGCGTTCACCTCCCATTCATAAAAGCCGATATTCACCATCTTTCCCTCCTCCCTCGTCCCGTTCTGAGCTTCCCCCACCCTGTCTTTTTCTGTCACGACACCTGCTCTGTCACGACACCTGCTCTGTCACGACACGATGGTTATTTAGACTATTCTATTGTCAAGTCCTTTTATTGAAATGCATTGGCTCATGGGTAATATCTGGTGTGGTTGACAGATTTGTTGGACACTGGTAACCATAAGTGGATCGCTCCTCTCTCTGTCATTGGTTGAAGGAGGTCGTTCTCAGGTCATGTACTGACACACATTGTTACGTTCCACACCGGTGTTCTTCTGACTGCTTCAAGTATGACAGGAAGGGGGATCCTTTGGAACAAAAAATGAAACGCAAGTTTAAAAAAGGTAATATTTTCCTAGAATTTATTACAATTGACTAAAAACAAATATGCTTTGGAGGAGGGATCTTTGACACTGCATTTGTAAATCATTATTTAGAAATAATTGCTGAACGTTGGGATATTAATTCAATATTGGCCACTTTATCAATGCAAATGTACAATTTGAGGAAAAAAGCTAAAGTGTAAATGCAGGCTGAGACTTGAGCTTTACGCCATAAATGGGATTTATGATGTGTGAAAAACATTGCATTTTTAGAGATGTAGCTATTTCACCACAGTTCCTCCACCTTGCCGCCTCTTAGCAATGGCTGCATCACTAAATACAGGCCAGGAGATGACGTCTGTCTGGATATTGTTCAGTAATGTATATAGATAAACATGTACCCCCTATCCAGGGAGGCATGCTACTGTACAAAGGGGTGGTCTGAACAGAATATGCAACACATTTTTAAGACTAAAGAACCAGGGGTTGTAGAACCAGGGGTTAGCCATGAAATTGTTTGTCAAAAAAAGTAAGACAGATGAATAAAGTGTGTGTGTGTTTCCAACCGTCCATAAGTAAGAGGAATGATGGGGCGAGGAATGCTGAGGTGTGTGTGTGTGTGAAGAACCGCTGGGAGCAGCAGCTCGTTGGTATTCTGTGCAGCGACTGTTCTAGACGAGGTTGCAGCCTTCTGCTATTTTAAATCTGCAGTTCTTTTTTTAGCTCAGAATATTCAGCAGCAGAAGCACCGCTGTCTGTGACTGAGAGGCAGGGCTTTTTTTATTGTGATTTCAAAAATAAATAAAAACCTTTTTTTTGGGATTTTTATAACCACATTTTAGTTTCTTGACGATATGAGGATGTTGGATGCCATTCAATGCCGTCTAGGTTAGGTCCTATGAGTAGAGATTCTTCCATAACCTAGCATATATTTGATGGGGGCTCTTCAAATTGACACTTTTTTTTATTTTGATTTGAGTGAATGGAAGGAACATGCCTTGAGCTCCAAACATTGAGTTTAATTCTTAAACAATGTTAAAATAACCAGGGGAAGCTTTGCCCTGTCGTCCATACAGACTCTCCCTCACTTCCCCTCTGTTCAATCGCTCCGTTCTATTTTTAGCTGGTCCCAGGATCCATGGTCATCTCTCTCCCTCCCTCCTCTCTGGTCTCGTGCCTGGCTGCTTCTCATCTTCCTCTGCTTTAATCACCAAGGCAACAGCAGTGGAGAGTTGGGTATAGTGCAGGAGGGTTGGCTGGAGAGTTGGGTATAGTGCAGGAGGGTTGGGTAGAGAGTTGGGTATAGTGATGGGTGGAGAGTTGGGTATAGTGCAGGAGGGTTGGGTGGAGAGTTGGGTATAGTGCAGGAGGGTTGGGTAGAGAGTTGGGTATAGTGAAGGAGTGATGGGTGGAGAGTTGGGTATAGTGCAGGAGGGTTGGCTGGAGAGTTGGGTATAGTGCAGGAGGGTTGGGTATAGTGAAGGTGGGGAGTTGGGTATAGTGAAGGAGGGGGGTGGGGAGTTGGGTATAGTGCAGGAGGGATGGGTGGAGAGTTGGGTATAGTGAAGGAGGGGTAGGTGGAGAGTTGGGTGTAGTGAAGGAGGGGGGGTGGAGAGTTGGGTGTAGTGAAGGAGGGAGGGGGGTGGGTGGAGAGTTTGAGAGCTGGAAAACAAAGTATTTTGCTGCTCTAGCTTGCGGTTTGAGGGTGAGAGGGAGGCAGCCTCACTTGGTTCTATTTTGAACCTGAGGTGAGGCCAACTGAGCCCACTGACAGCAGGTAAAGGGGCCAACTGAGCCCACTGACAGCAGGTAAAGGCTAAATAAAGCTACTGCTGTCTCTGCAGTGCCAGGCTGCCTGCACCGGGGTGGCAGAGGAAGGCCAAGGAGCCTGTCCTGCTGCACCCTTCCTCCCCGCCATCTCAGTACCGGTGGTCCTCTTCCTCCTCAATCTTTCCACAAATATTCTATTTTTCTCTCTCGTCCTCCTCTCTCTCTCTCTCTCTCTCTCTCTCTCCTCTCTCTCTCTCTCTCGTCCTCCTCTCTCTCTCTCTCGTCCTCCTCTCTCTCTCTCTCTCTCGTCCTCCTCTCTCTCTCTCTCGTCCTCCTCTCTCTCTCTCGTCCTCCTCTCTCTCTCTCGTCCCTCTCTCTCTCTCTCTCTCGCTCGTCCTTCTCTCTCTCTCGCTCGTCCTTCTCTCTCTCTCGTCCTTCTCTCTCTCTCTCTCTCTCGCTCGTCCTTCTCTCTCTCTCGCTCGTCCTTCTCTCTCTCTCGCTCGTCCTTCTCTCTCTCTCTCGTCCTCTCTCTCTCTCTCTCTCTCTCGTCCTCTCTCTCTCGCTCTCTCTCTCTCTCTCTTAAATGACAGTACCACAGGTGGCAGTGGAAGGACACAGAATGCATTGTTCATGTCATCATTTTTATGTGGCATATAATTTTTCACGACATTTATACAAATATTTAAATGCTGATGTATTTCACCCAGGTCTGATGCGTTGACTGAGTACTGCTTGACACAAATAGGCGTGTGACCACGTTGACTAGAATGGAATCTGTGTGCTCTTGCGCTTTTAGTGTTTTTTTTCGGGGTCAGTTTTGTGTGCAGTGTGTTTGTTTACCCTTGACTAAAACACCCTCTCCCCTCGTTTGTCTTCCCCCTCTCCCCTCGTTTGTCTTCCCCCTCTCCCCTCGTTTGTCTTCCCCCTCAGTTGTGACGGGAGCCACGGATGGAATCGGGAAAGCCTATGCGGAGGAGGTAAGAGATTCCCGGAGTTTCAGACATTTCAGGCCCCTCTATGGGAAAACCACAGTGATTCATCAGAGAGAGAGAGAGGTTTAACCATGAGGTCGGAGTAGTGACGGTCTCTCACACACACACGTTTGCCTTTTGCGAGCGCTGAGGGATTAATGGTCCTCTGTAGCTCAATTGGTAGAGCATGGCGCTTGTAACGCCAGGGTAGTGGGTTCGATCCCTGGGACCACCCATAAGTAAACATGTATGCACACATGACTGTAAGTCGCTTTGGATAAAAGCGTCTGCTAAATGGCATATTATATTATTATGCTGCATAGCCAGGGCAGAATTCATTTTAAAGTACAATCATTTGTCAAAGGATTTCCCATCAGTTGACAGCCTCATAATAAATGCCCTGCTTGATAACAGTTAGTGCTATCCTTCTCAGTGTTGATGATGGGTGTTGTGATTTGAGTGTTTTAGATTGTGGATTTGGGTGCAGTTGGGTGTGGTAGTGTTGAATGTTTGACCCTCTTTAATGGCCGGTCTTAATGATGGTCTTAGTGTTCAGTGTCCATGTTGATGTTGGTTTCTAGCAGTTGGTCTGTCTCCACAGCTGGCTCGGAGGGGTTTTTCCATTGTGCTGATCAGCCGCACCCAGGAGAAGCTGGATGATGTGGCCAAGTCCATCGGTGAGTGGTTACAACTGGGGCATGTTCATTAGGCAGAAAACAGGAACAAACTGGGAGGGAATACCTGGGCTCGCATTTTTGTTTCCCGTTGTAAAATATGTTAAAACACTTTCCGTTGCTTCCTCTAACCAACGCAAACCTGTTTGTGTGATCGTGTAGATGGATATCTGGACCTGTTGATGTGTGTTGGTGTAGATGGATATCTGGACCTGTTGATGTGTGTTGGTGTAGATGGATATCTGGACCTGTTTGGTGTAGATGGATATCTGGACCTGTTTGGTGTAGATGGATATCTGGACCTGTTTGGTGTAGACGGGTATCTGGACCTGTTTGGTGTAGACGGGTATCTGGACCTGTTTGGTGTAGATGGGTATCTGGACCTGTTTGGTGTAGACGGGTATCTGGACCTGTTTGGTGTAGACGGGTATCTGGACCTGTTTGGTGTAGACGGGTATCTGGACCTGTTTGGCGTAGACGGGTATCTGGACCTGTTTGGCGTAGACGGGTATCTGGACCTGTTTGGTGTAGACGGGTATCTGGACCTGTTTGGTGTAGACGGGTATCTGGACCTGTTTGGTGTAGACGGGTATCTGGACCTGTTTGGTGTAGACGGGTATCTGGACCTGTTTGGTGTAGACGGGTATCTGGACCTGTTTGGTGTAGACGGGTATCTGGACCTGTTTGGCGTAGACGGGTATCTGGACCTGTTTGGTGTAGACGGGTATCTGGACCCGTTTGGTGTAGACGGGTATCTGGATATGAATAACATACAGAAGGCATCATGGAGTGCTTGTTCCTCTGTGTGTGGAGAAGTTCCATACTGGGGAGTTTGAGTAATATTACATGCTATACACAGTCAGTTTGGAAGTGAGGCTGTTGACAAGCCAACAATATCTTTACATTGATGGTGAGTGATGCTGGTATATTCCAACAGGACACTAGGAGTCCTCTGTGGACTGTTTTAATGGAGCTGTGGTATTGACTGGTTTTTATAATGGAGCTGTGGTATTGTGACTGGGTTTTATAATGGAGCTGTGGTATTGTGACTGGTTTTTATAATGGAGCTGTGGTATTGTGACTGGGTTTTATAATGGAGCTGTGGTATTGTGACTGGTTTTTATAATGGAGCTGTGGTATTGTGACTGGTTTTTATAATGGAGCTGTGGTATTGTGACTGGTTTTTATAATGGAGCTGTGGTATTGTGACTGGTTTTTATAATGGAGCTGTGGTATTGTGACTGGTTTTTATAATGGAGCTGTGGTATTGTGAGTGGTTTTTATAATGGAGCTGTGGTATTGTGACTGGTTTTTATAATGGAGCTGTGGTATTGTGAGTGGTTTTTATAATGGAGCTGTGGTATTGTGACTGGTTTTTATAATGGAGCTGTGGTATTGTGACTGGTTTTTATAATGGAGCTGTGGTATTGACTGGTTTTTATAATGGAGCTGTGGTATTGTGACTGGTTTTTATAATGGAGCTGTGGTATTGTGACTGGTTTTTATAATGGAGCTGTGGTATTGTGACTGGTTTTTGTAATGGAGCTGTGGTATTGTGACTGGTTTTTATAATGGAGCTGTGGTAATGTGACTGGTTTTTATAATGGAGCTGTGGTATTGACTGGTTTTTATAATGGAGCTGTGGTATTGTGACTGGTTTTTGTAATGGAGCTGTGGTATTGACTGGTTTTTATAATGGAGCTGTGGTATTGTGACTGGTTTTTATAATGGAGCTGTGGTATTGTGACTGGTTTTGTAATGGAGCTGTGGTATTGTGAGTGGTTTTTATAATGGAGCTGTGGTATTGACTGGTTTTTATAATGGAGCTGTGGTATTGTGACTGGTTTTTATAATGGAGCTGTGGTATTGTGACTGGTTTTTATAATGGAGCTGTGGTATTGTGACTGGTTTGTATAATGGAGCTGTGGTAATGTGACTGGTTTTTATAATGGAGCTGTGGTATTGTGACTGGTTTTTATAATGGAGCTGTGGTATTGTGAGTGGTTTTTATAATGGAGCTGTGGTATTGTGACTGGTTTTTATAATGGAGCTGTGGTATTGTGACTGGTTTTTATAATGGAGCTGTGGTATTGTGACTGGTTTTTATAATGGAGCTGTGGTATTGTGACTGGTTTTTATAATGGAGCTGTGGTATTGTGACTGGTTTTTATAATGGAGCTGTGGTATTGTGACTGGTTTTTATAATGGAGCTGTGGTATTGTGACTGGTTTTTATAATGGAGCTGTGGTATTGTGACTGGTTTTTATAATGGAGCTGTGGTATTGTGACTGGTTTTGTAATGGAGCTGTGGTATTGTGACTGGTTTTTATAATGGAGCTGTGGTATTGTGACTGGTTTTTATAATGGAGCTGTGGTAATGACTGGTTTTATAATGGAGCTGTGGTATTGTGACTGGTTTTTATAATGGAGCTGTGGTATTGACTGGTTTTATAATGGAGCTGTGGTATTGTGACTGGTTTTTATAATGGAGCTGTGGTATTGTGACTGGTTTTGTAATGGAGCTGTGGTATTGTGACTGGTTTTTATAATGGAGCTGTGGTATTGTGACTGGTTTTTATAATGGAGCTGTGGTATTGTGACTGGTTTTTGTAATGGAGCTGTGGTATTGTGAGTGGTTTTTATAATGGAGCTGTGGTATTGACTGGTTTTTATAATGGAGCTGTGGTATTGACTGGTTTTTATAATGGAGCTGTGGTATTGTGACTGGTTTTTATAATGGAGCTGTGGTATTGTGACTGGTTTTTATAATGGAGCTGTGATATTGTGAGTTTTTTGAAAATGGTAAACCAAGTTTGGGGAATCCTTGGACTAGAGGAGAATTAGTCTTTCTCTAGTTCTCTTATGTGACGGGGCCCTCTGCTGGTCACTGGTGTATTGACATCTGAATCCCCCTCTACAGTTTCTCTGTTAATGGGGATATCCTCACAGATCATTCATACCTTTTTAATTTTACAGTAATGGCGTCTTGCATGTGTCTTCCCTCCTAGAGAGCAAATATGGCGTTGAGACCAAATCCATCGCTGTAGACTTCAGTGCGTCTGACATATATCCCAAGATTGAAGCTGGTCTTACCGGGCTAGAGATTGGTGTTCTGGGTAAGTGAGAGAGGCAGTCCTCGACAGTGACAGTTGTTTTTTGTGAATCATTCAGAGGGTATGGTTCTCTGTGGATGCCCTCCTTTGTTTAGAAGTTGGAAATCAAGTGCAGAGAGGCATGTGTTGATCACTTCTTTCATTCCCTTAAATGATCTTGTATTTGAAAGTCCTGACTCTATTCCGTATGGCTTTTATCCATAGTGAATAATGTGGGAATGTCCTACTCCTATCCTGAATTCTTCCTCAACGTTCCCAACCTGGATAGTGTAAGTCTGAATGGCCTTGTGGATTGTTCACTTCCCATCTATTGTGTACCAAGATGACCTATGACCTCTAGAGGTCAATCACACATGCTGTTCTATGAAAACATTACGCCTCAGAGATGATGAACCCAGAACTAAATAGTTTTTTGTTCTGCCCCTTGCAGTTCATCGAAACAATGGTGAACATCAACATCACCTCTGTTTGCCAGGTGAGTCCTCATTATGGGAAAGGAAGGCTAGCGATACAGAAATGAACAATTTATTAATGAACAGTCTTTATTTTTATTTTTTTACTTTATCTGTCACGCACCACAATGAGTGAACACACACACACACACACACACACACAGTCTGCCATGTAAGGGATGAGGCAGAGGATTGCTACCCAGCCCAAAGCGACAGCATGCTTTCTGCTCTCTAACACCCACAATCTCTGTCTCTCTTTATGCAGATGACACGTATGGTGCTACCTGGGATGGTAGAGAGGTACGTGGAGGGAGGGAGGGAGGGACGGAGGTGGTGAAGGTATCTGGGGTTCCCAGGGAGGGAAAGGTTGTCAGTTAGTAGAGCCGCTCTGGTCAGTGGAGATTCTCCCACTCGCTCTGCCCAAACTGTAACGCTTATTCCCAAACTCTTATGTGCTCATGTACTGAGGTGTGATGTTGTCCGGGCACCAGAGGTTCGTTTTGTCTCTGAGCCCTAAACATCAGATTGAGTGTCACCTGTTTCAGGAAAAAGGGGGCCATCCTCAACATCTCTTCTGCCAGTGGGATGTACCCTTGTCCCCTCCTCACGGTCTACTCTGCCTCGAAGGCTTTTGTGGACTTCTTCTCCCGAGGGCTGGAGGCTGAGTACAAGAGCAAAGGGCTCCTCATCCAGGTGAGACTGAAGACTGACCTGTTTTAACCAATGATTTATATATACACTAGATGACTGGCAGGGGGCGCTGTGTTGAAGCCACCATGCCTCCATCTTGGCACTGGTGGTAGGAGGTAGGAGTTTGTAGGAGTTTGTTCTGAAACCAGGGAGGGAGCATCCATTGTAAATGTGAGTAACAGCCATCTCTCCTCTCCAGAGTGTCCTGCCGTTCTTTGTGGCCACCAAGCTGAGTAAGATCCGGCGGGCCACACTGGACAAGCCCAACCCTGACCGCTATGTGGCCGCAGAGCTCAACACAGTGGGGCTGCAGAGCCAGACCAACGGCTACCTGCCTCACGCAGTCATGGTAGGGGCGGGCTGACGATACGATACTTCATTGTCCATTTCCGTGGACATTTGTAGGGTTCAGGATGACCGTTTTTATCACAAGGTTGAACAAGTAGCTACTTGTCAGGTTATACCAGATTTTACCGCATCAGCTTACGAAGCTTCTTCCATGATAGTTAGCCACAAATGAGCATTGCTTGAAGCTCTCATGCTTTTGCAAATGCATAACTATTCCAGGGGTAAGTATCTTAACGCAAGTTAATAGGAATGAATACAGAATTTGACTGTAAATACCCACAAATTATGACATTAACCATGAAAACGATTGAAGTAACAGGCATGGATTACCAGACCAGATTGTAAGTGATAATGGTATTTATTTTTTTTTCCTCAGGGCTGGCTGACAACCGTGCTGTGCCCTGCCAGGCTCCTGAACAGCTACATCATGGGATTGCACCTGGGGATGCGCTCCCGCTACCTGAAGAAACAGAAGCAGGGTTAGAGACGATCAGGGAAAAGGGGACGGCTCCTTCTGTTCTTACGTCATCACGAACCAAGGACAGGGCTGTCAGACTGCTAGTGTGTTCTTCACTGAGCCCTGGCTTGGATAATGGTGTCTATGGAGGAACTTCCTGGAGTTGGAACACCTTGTGTTGAAACATTGACCAGCCACTTAAACATAATTCACTAAGTTAAATTAAACTGTTGAAATAACATTTTCTTGTGGACAGGTATTAGGAGCTGCTCTTGTGAGCTACGCTTTGGGGAAAAAAACGATGCTAGTCGCCACTTATTTCTTCACAGTAATGTTATATTCTTCTTGTTGGAGTCTAGGTGAACTCAGATAAACCAAATATTTAAATAAATGGATTTGACTCATTATGAAAGTTAATTGGCAAAGGGCAGGAAAATAAAAGTAATCCCTGGATTGCTTTACAATGGAAAAGGTTGTTGTGGGCAAATCCTGTATTAATTAATTGAAATGAATCTATTAAAGGGAGGATAAGGAAACAGCATTAACGGAATGGTTCCTTTTTGCATACTGGATGGATTGATGTCCAGTTTGAAGGAGGATATTGTGTGTCTGCTAGCATGTCAGCAACTAGGCAATGGGTCGAGTTAGCCGGTCTTGTTTGAACTGACTAGTTGGTCTTCAATACAGAAGGGACACAACTTACATGTAATTCTCTGTTCATCAAGGCGGTGTCCCATTAAAAAAAAAAAAAAAAAAGAAGCAGGAAGTAGTACGCATACTTTAGATACAAGCTCTTTAACTGTTGATGGGTTTAACAGGCCAGGGCATTTACTGTTGAACCGAATGTCTTGTCCAACTGTTTTGTCCTTCTCACCCTCAAGTCACTTTCTTCCAAGCCAGTCAGTGGTCTGTTAACAGAGGTTTCTAATATCAGATTTACATCTTACTCCATGTGCTCACCAAGGCACACACATTGTTATTTGGTTGTTCTGATGAAAGCTTTGCATTTGATTGTTTTAGATGCATTTAAGTAACAAGGTCTTTAACATTGTGAGAATTGTAAGGTTTGGTCGAGAGCTCTGGTATATTCCCAGTCTGTTGTCATGGCCACATCAATAAAACACTGGTCAACCATCTATTCCCTCATGTGGTCTTAACATAAGAGATGATAGCTGATTAATTACCTGCTTCTGTATTTGAATAGCATTTCCTTTCCACTCCCAACCGTCTTGAAATAGATGTTGAGATATGAGGTGATGCAATCTACGCCATCATAATTCCTCTACTTCCTTTCACCGGGTAAGAGTCATGTGGACCCTCATCTGGGAATTCACTGTGGATATCATCTGATCTGTGTGTCACTTGCAGAGACTGGGCTTTCTTTATGGACTGTAACTGAAGCTCCATATAGCAGACTGGGCTTTCCTTATGGACTGTAACTGAAGCTCCATATAGCAGAGACTGGGCTTTCCTTATGGACTGTAACTGAAGCTCCATATAGCAGAGACTGGGCTTTCATTATGGACTGTAACTGAAGCTCCATATAGCAGAGACTGGGCTTTCATTATGGGCTGTAACTGAAGCTCCATATATCAGAGACTGGGCTTTCCTTATGGACTGTAACTGAAGCTCCATATATCAGAGACTGGGCTTTCTTTATGGGCTGTAACTGAAGCTCCATATAGCAGAGACTGGGCTTTCTTTATGGGCTGTAACTGAAGCTCCATATAGCAGAGACTGGGCTTTCTTTATGGACTGTAACTGAAGCTCCATATAGCAGAGACTGGGCTTTCCTTATGGACTGTAACTGAAGCTCCATATAGCAGAGAATGGGCTTTCTTTATGGACTGTAACTGAAGCTCCATATAGCAGAGACTGGGCTTTCTTTATGGACTGTAACTGAAGCTCCATATAGCAGAGACTGGGCTTTCTTTATGGGCTGTAACTGAAGCTCCATATAGCAGAGACTGGGCTTTCTTTATGGACTGTAACTGAAGCTCCATATAGCAGAGACTGGACTTTCTTTATGGGCTGTAACTGAAGCTCCATATAGCAGAGACTGGGGCTTTCATTATGGGCTGTAACTGAAGCTCCATATATTAGAGACTGGGCTTTCTTTATGGACTGTAACTGAAGCTGCATATATCAGACTGGGCTTTCTTTATGGGCTGTAACTGAAGCTCCATATAGCAGAGACTGGGCTTTCTTAATGGACTGTAACTGAAGCTCCATATAGCAGACTGGGCTTTCCTTATGGACTGTAACTGAAGCTCCATATTGCAGAGACTGGGTGTTAGATTAATTTGTATTTTAAGAATAATGACTAAAGGATTTCACCCCAAATACAGTATAAATGTGTGAACTGTGTTAGAATTATAATGTATTGTCAACCTACTAACAGAGGGGGGCGGGACTAAACATTCCAGGGTGAAGGGGACTGAGGAAACGGGTTACAGGGGGGCCTCCTAGAGGTGGGCGGAGCAGGGTGCCTTGGGGTGTCGAGGTATAAAACAGGAGGGTATGGGTTTTGGGGGCCAGAGCTCTCCATGAATAAAGATACAGATAATCCTTGTGGGTTGTGGACCTTGAATCATTGATGATTAAAACCAGAGCCTTACAACCTCTGGTAATGATTCAAGCTTAGGTTGAATTAGAGATAGAAATTCTCGTAACAGTGTGGTCCTTTGAGCGGAGCTTAAATACGTCTTTGTCGTTCTAGAAACACCGAAACCGTGCATGGGCGGATGATTGCATCCGTGGAGAATAGTCCTGGCCTTCGACGTTAAGGTTATAAACAGGCCGGCGATTACTCTTATGAACGATAAAGACGTTAACGAGTTTGAAAAAGCATTTAAATCCAAACTGCAAGGAAAAGGTCAGTAATTTTTATTCATGGATTTTGGTGAAATGATTTGAACTTCTATAAGAATAGTGATTCTTGTGGAGGGCAGAAAATAGTTACCAAAATCGCGAAGGAGAATAATTCTGGGAATTATTACTAAACAAGGAGGGTCCGTAATTGACCCTAGGTAAATAGCTATTACCAAAATAGTCTAGTCCGAAATGACACGGGTTGAAAGGCCATCACCAATGTAAACTAGTTTTTATTGAGACTGTACTGGGTACAGTGCTACGATAAACAGGGAAAGGGATGATTTTTGTCGTGTGCTATGGATACATAAAACAGGTCAAAAGTCTCGTAAACAACTGGGGATTTGCTAGAACTCTGTCTGTTTCATGAAACTGGAGCAGTTACGACCTCTAGGTTACAAATAGGTTTGGCAAATGATTGTATAATGTTGTGTACGTGTGAGACTTGAATCCATCGGAATACGTGATAATTGTTTCAAGGAAGGAGCTAAAAATAGGTCGTGTGAGAAAAAATGGTTATCTGACTCTTTTCATGAAACCGGAGTTTTAAATAAAAAACTCTGGGTTACGGGTGGATAATTTTAAATGGTTAATTACAAAAGCAGATCATAACATTGGCTCGAGAGACGCACTAAAATAATAGCTCCTAGGAGAATAATTCTGGGAATTATTACTAAATGGGGGGATTTTTTATTTTTCCACCATGGGAAATAAATCGTCTAAAGAGGTCCGAGAATTAACGGGGGATGAAAGATATATGTTAGGAAGAGATCGAAGAAATATGTTTTATGGATCCATTTGGGAGAAGAGGTATGAATTTATTGGGCATCTCGAAGTAAAAAAGTTAGAAGTTATATGATTAGGCAGATGCATGTAAAACGGATTTGAAAAAACAGCGAAAGGAGGGGCTGGAGACAGCGAGGGGTTTTTTAAGCGCGAAGGAGCGAGGAAGTGCTTTAACTGAAACAAAGGAATATTTGGCAAAAGTGTATCGCCCCGTGTAAATACTGGAACAAAACAAGTCATAACCATCGTGACTGCAGGGGTAAAGGGAAGGGCAGTGTCGGAGATAGGACAGTCTATTTTTTGGTTCAACGGGTAAAATGTTTGAAAAAATGATTCGTGTCGATTAAGAATTGGCTAAAAACAATACGAAGCGATTATTTGAGAGGTCCCTATAAAATTCCAACGATGCATATGTATGAACTTTCTCACTCAAACGTAGACGTACGTCATGAGTGAGAAAGCAGAGAATATTTACATTTGCATTTTTGGTAATTTGGCAGACGCTCTGGTCCGGAGCGACTTGCAGGAGCAGTGGGGGTTGGGTGCCTTGCTTGGGGGCACATCGGCAGATTTTTCGCCTGGTCGGCTCGGGAGTTGGAGCCGGCGACCTCGGTTACTGAGACGGTGCTCTTGGTTACTGGGCTACCAGCCGGCGGAGATGAGTTTAAGGTTGTGCCGTTGTTTGATTAGGTGATAAGGTTATGTGATAAGGTTTAATGGGTAATCGGACCATAACTAAAGTGGTTATAGAAGTAAGGTATAAAGATGTAGTAAGAGCTATAGAGGGTGTAGTGCACCCTAAGACAGGAGAGGGGTCAGAGGAACCCATTGATACGGGGTGGGAAGTGTTTGAATTGGAAACAATTGAATTGGCTCTGTAGCAAGAACAGAAACCATACCTCACCTTAACAATATTGGGGAAAAATATTAAATTATTGTGTGAGACAGGGGCATGTCGAACAGCAATCTGTGTAGCCGACATACCCAAAGGAATTAGAATTAATGGGGAAAAAATCATGGTACGCTCGGCCTCGGGCCATCAATTTATAGAGTGATTATCAGCCCCTGTGACTTTACAACATGAAGATTCAGGGGGAGAGGTATGCATACCTGTACTGGTATCAAGCCTGTGTCCAGTCAATTTACTAGGAAGGGATGCCATGACTCAGTTGAACGTAGCTGTGAAGCCTACGCTGAGGGGTATGAAGGCATATGTCGTAAGGGATAATATGGTATTGAGCGGGGAGGGAAAACCATGCTATTGGTATAGCCAGGATCTGCTAAGAGGGGGACCTACAGACATACCGAAAGCACTAATAGACCTAGGAAATGAGTTAGTGATTGGATCAACTAAGATGACAGTAGATGACTTACACTGTACATTATGGTGTAATGAGCACCCAAGCCCTAACCCAGATTATGAGGAAGAAGTGTTAAAAACCACAGAAAAAAATATTGGTTTAAAATGGGTTCACTATGATTAAAAACGTGCAGCTGTAGAGGTGGAGTTGGGACCACAGAGCCAGAGGCTGTACAGAGAAAGATGGAGCCCCCATGTTGCCCTAGTGAAAGAACATTCAGAGGAATGGTTATCACTAGGTAAATGGATAAAACAGGGGAAAAACATTACTGACTGGCAGAATACACCAAATGGGGATCAGTATAGCCACTCCACTGGGAGATATAGAAGAAAGTTGAATTGGAGAGCAAAAACCCAGCCCGGGGTCCACCTGGAGACAAGTTTTAACGGATGACAGGAAGAGATTTTCTTAACTCAGGAACAGGAGGCTGAGTTAGCAGCAATTCCGTTCAAATTATGGTCACAAGGACCAGCCGATGTAGGACTAATTAAGGGGGTAGCTCCAGTACAAGTGATTCCTCGATCCGATCATAGACCATACCAAAAGCAATACCCTATGAAACCAGAAGCAATAAAAGGGATAACACCTACATTTGAGCATTTACTTAAGGGAGGGGTGATAATTCCTGGAGATGAGGCACAATGCAACTCTCCAGTATTTCCTGTTAAAAAGGTGGCACCTAGCGCCGACTGGAGGATGGTCATGGACTTGCAGGGGGTTAATAGAAATATAATTCCCTGAGCTCCATGTGTACCAGATCCACATACATTGCTGAACCAATTGAAACCAGAGAACTCCTATTTTACAGTGATAGATTTAGCTAATGCTTTCTTTAGTATCCCAGTTCATCCAGGTAGTCAGGGGTGGTTTGGCTTTACTTTTCAGGGAAGGAAATGAACTTACGCTAGGATGCCTCAAGGCTACTCGGAAAGTCTTACAATCTTTGCCCAGGCTATAACTAGGAATTTGGGAAAGTTTGAACCTAGGGAAGGAAGCCAAATGTTAGTTTATGTAGATGATATTCTATTAGCTAATCCCACTCAATTGGATACAATCCAATTGTTAACCTTCCTGGGAGAACAGGGACACAAAGTGAGCAAAAAGAAGCTTCAACTTTGGCAGAGCGAGGTCATTTACCTAGGATACACTATAACTCAGGAGGGGCGAATGTTAAACTCATCCAGGAAAACTGCTATACTTGAAGCGCCAAAACCGTTAAACAAAAAACTAATGATGAGCTTTTTAGTAATGATAAACCGCTGTAAAGCTTGGGTACTCCATTATGTACTGCATACGGGTAAATTAAGTGATCTTATCTATGGGAAGGCAATGGCAGCCCATGGTAAAATCATTTGAAACTCTAAGGAGGCATACATACAGTGGGGGAAAAAAGTATTTAGTCAGCCACCAATTGTGCAAGTTCTCCCACTTAAAAAGATGAGAGAGGCCTGTAATTTTCATCATAGGTACACGTCAACTATGACAGACAAAGTGAGGAAAAAAAATCCAGAAAATCACATTGTAGGATTTTTTATGAATTGATTTGCAAATTATGGTGGAAATAAGTATTTGGTCAATAACAAAAGTTTCTCAATACTTTGTTATATACCCTTTGTTGGCAATGACACAGGTCAAACGTTTTCTGTATGTCTTCACAAGGTTTTCACACACTGTTGCTGGTATTTTGGCCCATTCCTCCATGCAGATCTCCTCTAGAGCAGTGATGTTTTGGGGCTGTTGCTGGGCAACATGGACTTTCAACTCCCTCCAAAGATTTTCTATGGGGTTGAGATCTGGAGACTGACTAGGCCACTCCAGGACCTTGAAATGCTTCTTACGAAGCCACTCCTTCGTTGCCGGGCGGTGTGTTTGGGATCATTGTCATGCTGAAAGACCCAGCCACGTTTCATCTTCAATGCCCTTGCTGATGGAAGGAGGTTTTGACTCAAAATCTCACGATACTTGGCCCCATTCATTCTTTCCTTTACACGGATCAGTCGTCCTGGTCCCTTTGCAGAAAAACAGCCCCAAAGCATGATGTTTCCACCCCCATGCTTCACAGTAGGTATGGTGTTCTTTGGATGCAACTCAGCATTCTTTGTCCTCCAAACACGACGAGTTGAGTTTTTACCAAAAAGTTCAATTTTGGTTTCATCTGACCATATGACATTCTCCCAATACTCTTCTGGATCATCCAAATGCACTCTAGCAAACTTCAGAAGGGCCTGGACATGTACTGGCTTAAGCAGGGAGACACGTCTGGCACTGCAGGATTTGAGTCCCTGGCGGCGTAGTGTGTTACTGATGGTAGGCTTTGTTACTTTGGTCCCAGCTCTCTGCAGGTCATTCACTAGGTCCCCCCGTGTGGTTCTGGGATTTTTGCTCACCGTTCTTGTGATCATTTTGACCCCACGGGGTGAGATCTTGCGTGGAGCCCCAGATCGAGGGAGATTATCAGTGGTCTTGTATGTCTTCCATTTCCTAATAATTGCTCCCACAGTTGATTTCTTCAAACCAAGCTGCTTACCTATTGCAGATTCAGTCTTCCCAGCCTGGTGCAGGTCTACAATTTTGTTTCTGGTGTCTTTTGACAGCTCTTTGGTCTTGGCCATAGTGGAGTTTGGAGTGTGACTGTTTGAGGTTGTGGACAGGTGTATTTTATACTGATAACAAGTTCAAACAGGAGCCATTAATACAGGTAACGAGTGGAGGACAGAGGAGCCTCTTAAAGAAGAAGTTACAGGTCTGTGAGAGGCAGAAATCTTGCTTGTTTGTAGGTGACCAAATACTTATTTTCCACCATAATTTGCAAATAAATTCATTAAAAATCCTACAATGTGATTTTCTGGAGAAAAAAATTCTCAATTTGTCTGTCATAGTTGCCGTGTACCTATGATGAAAATTACAGGCCTCTCTCATCTTTTTAAGTGGGAGAACTTGCACAATTGGTGGCTGACTTAATACTTTTTTTCCCCACTGTACATCAGGGATGTTATCCAAATGGTAGAGAGTAAAGAGGGATATGACATTGGTCGTGATTTAAAGATGATGACGTTTTTTTTGGTGGGCTATTAGATATAACTGGGTTAATCACGAACATAGAGGTTTTTATTCTTTGTTGCTAGGCAGAAGACTTAGGTGACCTAAATATGGACTTGTCATGTCCAACAATCAGTCTTCAGGTCAAGCCCGGGAGAGCCTGGGTAGAACAGAGTTTGAACTAAACATAAGTGTTTTTACAAGATAAGAGATTGATGATTGGATTACTAATTGATTCTGAACTGGATGAAAGTCGAATTTAGCTGCCATAAAAGACAAAGGAAGTGGGAGGAGCAATAAAGAAGCAAAAGACAATCTCAAAAATGAAAGGCATGGCAATTGGTTGATAAATTACCTAAGGGATTGTTTAGGTAGGTGGTAATATTGACACATGAGCAGAACTATGTGTCAAGAGGGGGGAAGAGGCTAATTGTAGGATTAAATAATATACGAAGGAGAGGACAAAATACTTAAAAAAAATTTTTTTTTTAGATACAGTCTAGAAAGAGAATGCAGTCAGAAATTGATAGATTAATCTGAACATGTGTGAAGATAGTTTATTAACCACACCCGTATGTCAGAGGTTTTGTGCCCCACAGGTGAACTAAAGGAGAAGGTGACCCACACTATCTAACCAGGTGACTGGTGAGCATCCAGTCACTAGAAGGAAAACTGGAAGCAGGCCTGTTGGGAAGGGCCCTATCAGGTTATATTGGTCACCGCCTTGGCCATTAGAATAGCAGAGAAAGGAACCTGGGTCCATGTTACCCACTGCAAGAGGTAAGACCACATACAAGCACCACTTAGCACACACAGAGTTGGAGAGCAGAACTAGACCAATATGGTCCAGGGATCACCTCTGTCAATGAAGATCTCCTACCCCGACCTATCATCACTGTAGTGTGTTCTTAGGGTGTGAGTATGGGGTGGTACCAAGCAGAAGGACTAAAGGCAGGAGAGGGTTGGCGGTTTTTGGGAATACGGGTGACCCTGAGCTGCATCATAGTCTCTGCAATAGTCTTGGTATGTCAAGATCCACCACCACCTCGCACCAATTACGCTATGGCCTTACCATTATTAAGAAATAAAAGGGAAGCGACCCGACCTACTGACCGTCAAGGACGAGTGATCTACAAAATAGGAGTCAGAGAAGGGTGGGGAGTAAGATTCAAAATTAGGATTAGGGATCTTATCAGGACGAATAAGCAAGCAACTTGGGATTATAAAATCCCATTGTAATTATGTTCAGCTCCCTCTGCGGATTGTTCCTGGGCTCAGGTATTTAGAGATACTGGGGGACGGAGAGATGAGACGGGGGGGGGGGGCTGGACGTCCAGATGGAGGATAAGAAGGTATAACGATATCCCCACAGAGATGGTAGTAACAATAGTAAAGGTCACTAGAGAGGACATGAAAATAACTTACTGGGCTTGCGCGGATTAATACGGATGGGATACTTGTCTAAGATTACATTTGATGGAGTTGAAAGATATGGAGGGCACAGGTACTGTCATTAATAGCAATAGACAGAGTAGATCAGTCAAGGGATGACGGAGTCAATTCGACTAACCCGTCCACTATGAAAGATTTTCTCCTCCAAGAATGGAACCAAGGGGAAGTGGAGGGGGTCTCTGATGAGAATCTCTGGTTAAAGTGGATGAAGTACACCGCTAGGGCCTTGGGGGAGACCAATTGTTATGCATGCTCCATTGGGCGACCGACAATGTTGACCGCCCCAATGCCAAAGGCAATGTTTCCCTGTGTATTAGACCTGGGGTCCAATCAAAAAGAGCCAAAGTGCACAGGGATTGGGCTGGCAAAATTGACATACTCGGCCAGCCCACCTAGATTCACTTTAACTCCTGGCGAATACCAGTGTTACAGACATAGAAATGGCACCCGTAACTTAGGTGATTTTGATGGCTGTAAGGAGATAATTAATCGGACTGATTTAGATAAGGAAGGGAGGGGAAAAATTAGGAACCATACCATCCCTCTGACTGATGTGTGGTGGGCATGTACTAACAAAGGGAGCATTTCGACAGACATTACCAGAAGGATGGGTGGGTACTTGTGCACCAGTATTGTTGGTCCAAACCTGTAAGAATTAGTCATCAAAGACCAGTGACAGGAAGAATAATCAGGAGGAGGAGAAATATAGGTCAGGAAGGAAATAGCCCAATTTGGATAGATGGTATAGGCATCCCCAGGGGTGTTCCAGACGAATACAAAGCTATGAATCAAATATGGGAGGGTTTTACTACAACATTTTTCTGGTGGGTGACGATAAACAAAAATATGGATTGGATAAATGATATCTATTACAACCAACAACGATTCATTGACCAGACTAGAGATGCAGTAAAGGGGATCTCAGAGCGATTATCCGCCATCCCGCTCATAACTTAGTAGAGGTTGGTTCTAGATCAGGCAGAAAGGGCCGGTGTCTATAGAATGATAAGCCATTGTCGCACATTTATCCCTAACAACACCACACTGGATGGGACAGTCACCAGAGCTCTTACAGAATTAACTGCACTAAGTGAAGAATGAACTGAGAACTCAGAAGTTAGTACATCGTTGATAGGGTGGTTTGATGAAATATTTGGTAAATGGAAAACCATAGCAGCCACCATCTTAGGAGCGGTCAGTGTTTGTATGGTTATTCTTGTATTATGTGGTTGTTGTCTTGTTCCCTGTGTCCGAGGATTGGTGAATCAGGCGTTGGTGAGGTGCAGTATCTGAACAATGATGAGAGATGGACTGACTCCGGACTCTGACCAGGGGAATGTGAAAAAAACAATCCTCCAGGCTTGGTGGATGACGAGGATTTGGACCCTGAAAGACCGCAATTGGATGAAATGTTTATTAGTTCTGACGTGATCTCTGAGATTAATCATGCTTGTAAAATACATTTATCCTGAAGGTGAAGATATTTAGTCAAAGGGGTGGATTGTTGGATTAATTTGTATTTTAAGAATAATGACTAAAGGATTTCACCCCAAATACAGTATAAATGTGTGAACTGTGTTAGAATTATAATGTATTGTCAACCTACTAACAGAGGGGGGCGGGACTAAACATTCCAGGGTGAAGGGGACTGAGAAAACGGGTTACAGGGGGCCTCCTAGAGGTGGGCGGAGCAGGGTGCCTTTGTGTGTCGAGGTATAAAACAGGAGTGTATGTGTTTTGGGCGGCAGAGCTCTCCATGAATAAAGATACAGATAATCCTTGTGGGTTGTGGACCTTGAATCATTGATGATTAAAACCAGAGCCTTACAACCTCTGGTAATGATTCAAGCTTAGGTTGAATTAGAGATAGAAATTCTCGTAACACTGGGCTTTCTTTATGGACTGTAACTGAAGCTCCATATAGCAGAGACTGGGCTTTCTTTATGGACTGTAACTGAAGCTCCATATAGCAGACTGGACTTTCCTTATGGACTGTAACTGAAGCTCCATATAGCAGTCACAACAGTGTGACATATGGGATAATTATAGAGATGACAAGAATGACATGTTGTTGTGATGTCATGAGTTTGAGACTCCACATGCCCGTATGTCACTTATGCAGTCTCTGTCGGAGACCTGCACACACACACACGCCTAAGGCCATCTGGGCCATGACTGGGAAAGCAGCCCACCCACATCAGACAGGCCTATGTGTGTTGTGTGAAATGGATTTGTTGCTTGCATTCTTAATTACCTACATTTCCACTTTCCATTTCCACTCTCTCTCTCCCGCTCTCTCTCTGTCTCTCTCTGTGTGTGTGAGTCTCTCTCTCTGTCTCTGTCTCTCTCTCCCGCTCTCTCTCTTTTTCTCCCTCTCTCTCCTGCTGTCACCCCTCCCCTCCGACTCTTTACCATGTTTATTTCTGGGGGCTGATTCCGGAGGATCGTTATGGAAGACGGAACTGTGACTTTGCTGAAAAGGAGGGAGGGAGGGAGAGGGGTGCCTGGCACTGCAGGAAGAGGGTAGTCAGCAGGAGTGAGTGGGTGGCTGGGAGGGACCTATATAACCACGGGTGGAGCTAACAGCTCCCACAGACACTCACAGCTACTAAGAGAAGTTCCAGAGGGAGCGGTAGCACTGAAGACACTGGTGAAGAGATCAAGCTCTCCTGCTCTCCTCCCTCCAGCCACTGTTATCAGGAGCAGAAACCAGGACAGATGGAGGTAAACAGGCAGATATACCAGTACAGGTAGGAATAACCTGGACCTGGGGATTTTGAAATCGCTGTTTATCAGAGCGATAAATTGATAGCATTCTTCCTGGCTGCATAGTTTACTTACTGTCAGACTTCAGATTGAGCTCAAAGCCCACCAGATTTCATTCACTTATTTTCCAGACCTTTTCAACTCCACACTGGATCTTTCTCTACCTGGCCTCGCAGCCACCAGAATGGACACACTGCCCGTCCATCTGTTGCCATTGGCGATGGAGGAGTTCCCTCAGCCTGTGGTCCCTGGTGTCCGGCTCTGCAGCAGGGGCCACCGGGAGCCCCGCCTCCGGATGCAGACACACCCCTCCTCCTTCTCTGACATCACAGAGGAAGAGGATCAGGCCCTTTGCTCTTTCCTGAAGACCCTGGAGAGCCTGAGGTGGAGTACCCAGGGGTGGCCGTGCAGGATGTGAGGACCACCCTCTCAGGAGACGCTGTGTACCAAAGCAATAGCAGAGGTGACTTCCCTGTGACTCCTCTACGCCCTTCTATAGACTGCCTGGCACTGAGGCAGGACTGTGGCAGACAGGATATAGAACAGGCTGTTGACTGTTTATCATTGTTTACAATTATATATTGGTATTTAGGTCAATATTTTGGTATGATGCAACTGTTTTTTGTTGTTTCATTGCTTCCTGGAAAGCATGTGCATCATTAACGTTTTATGTAAAAATAAAAATATTTTAAAAAGTATTTATTTTATTCCCATTTTGAGGACAAATGTGATCTTTTGATTAAAATGCTTCAGATTGAGACAAATAGTTGTTGGATCAATTTTTGTACTCAATCTGATGTCATTGACAATATGTTACGTTAGACAATAATGTTACTTTCCCCCTTTTCGGTTTTGCACATTTTAAAGGTAATCTTCCTGAGTTAGCGGAGACCACATTCAGGGTAAACGCAGCATATAAATCGTCTCAATCGGAAATTACCTTTAAATGAAAGAGAGGAGGATGGCATTGGCTTCCCCAGTGGTTTTACCCACGGACCGCTACTGGCTAGGATGTATTGCGATGGATGCCAATTGTACATTTAAATGGGGGGAATTCTCGTAGCCTATCACGTGTCCTCTTATGGAGAGACTAAGGGGACTTTTCTGACCAGCATCCCATTGACAGCCCGACTAGCCAAAATCTATGTCTTACCCTTACCTAAACCCTAACCTTAATTTTAACAAATTCTAAAAATAAATATTGGTTTTCACATCAGCCACGTCCCCTTAGTTTTCTCGTCTTCTTAGGTTGAGCGGTAAAGGCAGCATTGTCCTGATGGTCAATCATTATTGTCAGTAATAAATATTACCATCTCTACCAAACAGGCTGCAGTAGAGGTGAGTGCTTTTCCAATACTTTTTATCGAATGGATGGACATTGACATAATTATGTAGAAAAATCTATACACGGTGTGTCACATTGATATGTACGACCAAAATCCTACTCTGTATGAGATTGAGTTCAATGAGGATTTACTGATACAGTGGGGAGAACAAGTATTTGATACACTGCCGATATTGCAGGTTTTTCTACTTACAAAGCATGTAGAGGTCTGTAATTTTTATCATATGTACACTTCAACTGTGAGAGACGGAATCTAAAACAAAAATCCAGAAAATAACATTGTATGATTTTTAAGTAATTAATTTGCATTTTATTGCATGACATAAGTATTTGATACATCAGAAAAGCAGAACTTAATATTTGGTACAGAAACCTTTGTTTGCAATTACAGAGATCATACGTTTCCTGTAGGTCTTGACCAGGTTTGCACACACTGCTGCAGGAATTTTGGCCCACCCCTCCATACAGACCTCCATACAGACCTTCTCCAGATCCTTCAGGTTTCGGGGCTGTCGCTGGGCAATACGGACTTTCAGCTCCCTCCAAAGATTTTCTATCGGTTTCAGGTCTGGAGACCGGCTAGGCCACTCCAGGACCTTGAGATGCTTCTTACGGAGCCACTCCTTAGTTGCCCTGGCTGTGTGTTTCGGGTCATTGTCATGCTGGAAGACCCAGCCACGACCCATCTTCAATGCTCTTACTGAGGGAAGGAGATTGTTGGCCAAGATCTCGCGATACATGGCCCCATCCATCCTCCCCTCAATACGGTGCAGTCGTCCTGTCCCCTTTGCAGAAAAGCATCCCCAAAGAATTATGTTTCCACCTCCATGCTTCACGGTTGGGATGGTGTTCTTGGGGTTGTACTCATCCTTCTTCTTCCTCCAAACACGGCTAGTGGAGTTTAGACCAAAAAGCTCTATTTTTGTCTCATCAACCACATGACCTTCTCCCATTCCTCCTCTGGATCATCCAGATGGTCATTGGCAAACTTCAGACGGGCCTGGATATGCGCTGGCTTGAGCAGGGGCACCATGCGTGCGCTGCAGGATTTTAATCCATGACGGCGTAGTGTGTTACTAATGGTTTTCTTTGAGACTGTGGTCCCAGCTCTCTTCAGGTCATTGACCAGGTCCTGCCGTGTAGTTCTGGCCTGATCCCTCACCTTCCTCATGATCATTGATGCCCCACGAGGTGAGATCTTGCATGGAGCCCCAGACCGAGGGAGATTGACCGTCATCTTGAACTTCTTCCATTTTCTAATAATTGCGCCAACAGTAGTTGCCTTCTCACCAAGCTGCTTGCCTATTGTCCTGTAGCCCATCCCAGCCTTGTGCAGGTCTACAATTTTATCCCTGATGTCCTTACACAGTTCTCTGGTCTTGGCCATTGTGGAGAGGTTGGAGTCTGTTTGATTGAGTGTGTGGACAGGTGTCCTTTATACAGGTAACGAGTTCAAACAGGTGCAGTTAATACAGGTAATGAGTGGAGAACAGCAGGGCTTCTTAAAGAAAAACTAACAGGTCTGTTAGAGCCGGAATTCTTACTGGTTGGTAGGTGATCAGATACTTATGTCATGCAATAAAATGCAAATTAATTACTTAAAAATCATACAATGTGATTTTCTGGATTTTTGTTTTAGATTCCGTCTCTCACAGTTGAAGTGTACCTATGATAACAATTACAGACCTCTACATGCTTTGTAAGTAGGAAAACCTGCAAGATCGGCAGTGTATCAAATACTTGTTCTCCCCACTGTATCTACGGGTGGTTCTCCATTTTACAGGAGGTTCCTAGTATCTCCATGTGGTGGCACTGTTGCTGCACTGTTCTAGACCCTATCAGAAAGCTCCAGGTCCCTCTTTTTGCAGCATGAATTATGTGCAACACATGAGCGCTGTTGAATGCAAGTCGCACAGCAAGGTATCAGATTAGAATATTATTTCAAATCACCTATGAATGAAATATCCGATTCCATTTGCTTTTTGGCTGTTCAGACCTCAGGAAAAATATCAGATATGTATTGGAGATACGAAAAAAACAGATTTTAGTCACTTCAAACCAGTTTAAACAAAGACATAAGTTAAACAGAGTCTAAAGTGGCTCCTACATCTTTCCTTCATCTACACTGATGTTGAATACTGGACATCAAAATGCCTGCTACTAAAATAATAGAGAAAAGTTGAGCACATTGGAGGGGTTGTACAGTATATCATATTTGATTAATATTTGCATACATCCACAACATCTCTGGGTGATTGGTGCGTTTATGAGTGAAGTTCAACTGTGTCACACTATGTTGCTGGGTTTAATGTAGAACTGATTAACCACCTAGATTTGACACTGTCCGGAATTGGCTACTGATAGATTCACTATGAGTCGGGTGAGATCTCCACCATGTAATGTCACGGTCTGCCCCTTGTTCTGATCTGAACACACCGCCCTCTTCCCGCTAGTTTTCAGGAGAGCTGGCCATCCTTCAGACAGACAGGCAGTGAGGGGTCAAACATTAGTATTGACGGCCAATCTTAATGCCAATCTTCATTAGCCAAGTTTCACATTCTCCACTGAACACACACATTGGGGAGAACAAGGATTTGATACACTGCCGATTTTGCAGGTTTCCCTACTTACAAAGCATGTAGAGGTCTGTAATTTTTATCATAGGTACACTTCAACTGTGAGAGACGGAATCTAAAACAAAAATCCAGAAAATCACATTGTAAATGCAAATTAATTACTTAAAAACCATACAATGTGATTTTCTGGATTTTTGTTTTAGATTCCGTCTCTCACAGTTGAAGTGTACCTATGATACAAATTACAGACCTCTACATGCTTTGTAAGTAGGAAAACCTGCAAAATCAGCAGTGTATCAAATACTTGTTCTCCCCACTGTATGTAAGGACACGATTGCCTTTGCCCTCTCATTTCTCCCCAACTCCTCCAACAGCTGCCACATTCCTGGGTTCTCATTCCCCCCCAACTCCTCCCATAGCTGCAACATTCCTGGGTTCACTTCATCGAAGCACAGCACACTATTAAGTGGCTGTTTGTATAATTTACTGCTCCTAATGTTGAGGCTCAGCCACATTGGCAGGAACATTCACGACTAAATTGAGTGTGAAGATTGAGAGGAATTAATGTGTGCTTGACTGTGAGCCGAATGCCTTCTGTCATTGGCTGCGGGCCGCGACAAGGACAGAGTTTGTACGGTGATTTGTACATTAAAGGTTGACTTAGCAAAGTCAATAATTGAGTTCCTCTCAGGGAATTGGTCTGCCTCCGAGCAATCAGTTCGTTTTTTGTTCCAGGAGAAGAGAGGCAGGCAATCTCTAATACAAAGAGAGATCCCCCAGTACCTCCCCTCAACCCTCACTAAAATGTTGAGTCGCTAACTAGAGCATAGCGCGCTAACCCCATAGACTTGGTCCCCGTTGATATGTCCCCTGACCATAGACTTTGTCCCCGTTGATACGTCCTCTGACCATAGACTTTGTCCCCGTTGATACGTCCTCTGACCATAGACTTTGTCCCCGTTGATACGTCCTCTGACCATAGACTTTGTCCCCGTTGATACGTCCTCTGACCATAGACTTTGTCCCCGTTGATACGTCCTCTGACCATAGACTTTGTCCCCGTTGATATGTCCCCTGACCATAGACTTAGTCCCCGTTGATACGTCCCCTGTTCATCGATTGCCCTGCTTTTGGGTTGGTTTGTTGTGTGGTTCAAGTCAGAAGACTGAACAAACCTGCTTTAACTCATGGAGGAGAAGATACAGCAATGGTGTTTGAACATGAATCTAACACTCTATTCATAAAATATGTTCATTTTGTTAACTTTGGCAATATATTATTTAGGTATACATCAAAGTGATTTATACAAACAGGTTTTGTGTGTGTGTGTGTTTGTATGCAATGTAGGCCTAAGTGTGTAATCATACATGCATATATGCACCACTATCACAGCTTATTGTGAAATAGACACAAATTACTTATTCGAAATTCATGACAGGCACACGAAAAAGTCAACTGATTTGTGTGTATTACACGATTTTCATCACAACGCTTTTCGTGTGTTTTATAAGATTTTCTGTCTTCATAACGCATTTGTCTTCATTACGCAAATTCCAATTTGTTGTGGCTAATGTTAGCTAGGCTAGCTAGGTGGCTAAAGTTAGCTAGGCTAGGGGTTAAGGTTAGGGCTAGTTAACATTAGCTTGGTAGTTAAAGGGTTAGGTTAAAGGGTTAAGGTTAGGGTTAAGGGGAAGTGATAGCTAACATGCTAAGTAGTTCAAACGTAGTAAGTAGTTGCAAAGTAGCTAATTAGCGAAACGGCTAAAGTTGATGATGAGATTCGAACACACAACTTTCGGGTTGCTAGATGTTCATGTTATACACCCACCTGTCCTATCCTCCCCGACCAATCTCCCTCCTATCGTTTCTGTCTTAAGTAACCTACTGTCTTTATCTGTGAAATGGACTGTATAAAAATGAGTGGCGCAGTGGTCTAAGGCACTGCATCGCAGTGTTAGCTGTGCCACTAGAGATCCTGGTTCGAATCCAGCCTCTGTCGTAGCCGGCTGTGACCGGGAGACCCATGGGGCGGTGCACAAGTCGTCCAGGGTAGGGGAGGGAATGGCCGGCAGGGATGTAGCTCAGTTGGTAGAGCATGGCGTTTGCAACGCCAGGGTTGTGGGTTCGATTCCCACGGGGGGCCAGTATGAAAAATATAATGTATGCACTCACTAACTGTAAGTCGCTCTGGATAAGAGCGTCTGCTAAATGTAAATGTAATGTAAATGTACTGCACACAAAAAAAACATACTTTTTCGTGTGCCTGTCACAAATTTCCAATAAGCAATTTGTGTCACAATAATCTGTGATACTGGGTTGCAACATGAAGAGTGTCTTTCCAAAACGCTATATATCCATTTTCAGAAACGTTGGTAAATTAGCTTTTATTGTTTAAAGAATTTCTGAATGAGATTTGTGTTTTTTCACTATCTAATGATGACATGGGGATGTTCAGTGACAGACATGTATTTGTTTGAAATGTTTCACTTGATGGTTTCATTTCAGAGAGACAAATAATCATGCTTTTTTGCAAAACGCTATATATCCACCTCACTCTCAGATAAATAAGTAGTACTGCTAGGTTTTACAGTCAAATGTAACAAATAACTAAACGTTTAATAAAGAACTGTACAAATGATAGATTTGTGACGTCAATATAATAGATTTTTTTTTTATGAATCAATACAGTGATTTGAGATCTGTATGTACAAAATTGACATTTGACTTTTATTAAACAGTTTTAATGCACTTTTAGGTAGTGCATTCATCTTAAGATAGCAAGGTGAGACAAGCACAGACTTTGTCAAATATACAGTATGCACCTACAATCAATGAATAAAAAATCTGAGAACAGTAATATTTTACACACACACATGAAGGTACCCATGAGCAATAACTTCTGGTGTAAAAACACAAATGTGAAAAACTGGTGGATATAGCGTTTTGGAATTAAACTATTAATATGCTTGGTGCATAGTTAATCTACATGTGGGTGTGGGTGTGATACTGAATAAAAACATGCTGTTGCTGTTGAAAAGACCTGTGCACCAGGCAAATGATATGAATCATATCTACATATTTCCAATACTTGGCAGGAAATTACACGGAAGCTATTCATTTCCTTCCTGCTATCTACTAGGCTACTCACAAAGGAACCGTTTAGCGTTTAGCATGTATCTTCAGGACTCTCTCCACCTAATCTCCACAATGGCTAATATTGTAATAAAGTGAAAAATGTATCATTGTTGGGGATTTTTGTGTGTGAACATGTAGAGAATGAGAGTGGGAGGTGGAGAATGGTGGTCAACAAATACAACATTTAAAAAAAAGATAACGCTTTAGAACACATCACTGAGCAGTATGGAACATTTCTCTCACAATATATTTCAATTTCTTCACAGTATTGCATTTTTTATTTATTAATTACATATGCGTGGAAAGGAAAACACAAATCTACAGTGAATCTATATACATATTTATGAATACCCCCCCTCACAGGAAACAAACTCAAAAATATATTCAAACCCTGAACCCTCCCTCTGTCTATCTGAAGAGGGGATACATGCGATGAAGGACAGAAAATCCTGCCATTGTCAAAGGCCCTCTCTCTCCTTGTCTCTCCCATGGCGATAAATAATCCCCTTTTACTCTATGGACACTTCACTCGGAAATGGAAATGTATTTTTCTTCTTCTGTCAAATCAACACTATGGTGGCCATTGTCTCTCCTTGTCTGGCACGATAGGCTACGTCTGGATGCTCAGGGACCCTCTCTGTCCCCCCTCTCCCTCTCTCTCTCTCTCTCTCTCTGTCCCCCCTCTCCCCCTCTCTCTCTCTCTCTCTCTGTCCCCCCTCTCTCTCTCTTTCTCTCTCTCTGGCCCCCATATCTCGCTCTCTCTCTAAGCCCCTTTAATTATCGAGCCAGGCGCTTACCGCTAGGAGATTGCGAAATGGACTCGCCGGGCTTTTGGCATGATGAGGTTTTTATCACGTCTGAGACTGTGATGGTGCAGAGGGGAATAGAGTGAGACGGCACGCGTGTTCATCTACATGCTAATCAAATGGCGGCCAAGGCTCTGAAATTCATGACCTGGTTGGATGACTAAACATCCAGTGCTGACAGCGCTAAACCCTGGCCAAAGATTTGATTGTGGAATAAATCAGCTCTGAGAGAAGACATCTACAGAAGAATAGAGGTCTTGATTGATGCCATTACCTTGCCTGGTGAATATAAAAATCCTCTCCATTTAGAACTAGCAAAAGGAAGATATGATTATTTTGACATGAACATTTAAAGTACAGCTGTAGGATCTTAATTTGACCCATATTGTCACAGCAAAATAATCCTGCAGCAACAGGATTTGAACATTTAGTCCATAATGTTGCTTGATCGGTGGTTAGGCTATTAGCTGGCCAAAAGTAGGCTACATGAAAAGTGCAATACTGTTAATATAACCCTGTTTTAGTGTGGGTTTTCAGTGAATTTATGCAAATCACAAAGCTCATCTGCATTTCCTGCGGTGCAGGAAAATTCTCAGCAACAAAAGAGTGATCAAATTAAGATCCTTCACCGGTAGCAGGAAATGGAACCATATTCAACCATTTTGAGATACTTACATCTCAACGTAAATGAAATAGGTAAAGCACTTTTTGCAAAGGTCACCTATCACAGGATTCAACCTAAAATCACAGGAGAAAGCAAGCTGAAGGCAACTATAACATGAAGAAACTCTGCTATTCACTAAGAAAGCCTAGGCCTTCCATATTGCCTGTCTTTTGTTGAGATAATGCACTGAACTTTAATGACTGAAGTCATGAAAGTCATTTGAAGGGAAAGAGGCACATTATTTGAAAGGGGTAATTGTAATGTACTTAGTGGCCTGCCTTGACGTAAAGGGAAAGGAATTAGGTAAGACTGTGTGTGTGTGTGTGTGTGTGTGTGTGTGTGTGTGTGTGTGTGCATTTGCGAGCGCATGTGCCTGTCTGTGTGTGCAAGTGCATTGTTGGAAGTAGTGTCCTGCACAAACTAGTCAGATGAAACATTATCTTTCCTTACTCACTCTCCCTTTCAATTTCCTCCCCTTCAATTATTTTACAAGAAAGTCTTTTCTGTACGGTGTCCAGTACTTCCCCTCTCTTCTTGGTTCTCCATTTGGGGAGGTGCTCTGTTCATCACTATGGTGTGTGCTAAGAGCATTCATCAGACTCACACAATAACAGTCTGATTATCGACCCGCCAGGAGAGCCACACAGCCACAGAGTAATAAGAGGATTGATTGACAGATCCATGGGGTGTTACTCAGGCGTAATCTATCCTAAAATGGCCGCTATTAAATTCACATTGAGGGAGATAATGTCATTTCACGCCTAATCAGCTAATGGATGCTAAATCCATTATATTTTTTTGGTGCCTGAATAAAAGGAAAACACCATTACTCTCATGGCAATGCACAGACTAGGGCTCGAGCTAATGAGAGTGAATGTAATTTCAACGTAAACTCACTTCAACCTGATCCAGGTAGTGACGATATCAATGCAATTCAGTTGTGTGCTGCTCGGCGAACTCTGCCGCTGACATCCAGAATATATCCACTTAGAGGATTAGATTTACTGGAATATGTGCGCAAATAAACTTAGGGGGAAAACTCATGTGTCTTAAAATAGAATAGAAATGGAATTAGCTCAAGTCTGTTGTTTACCAGTTGGATTTCAAATCACATTTCAAACGTCATTAAGCAGATTTTGCAGGTATTCTAAGCAAATAAAAAGGATATGCATTACGAGTGTTGTGACTTAAACTTCAGTTCTTACTTATCTGATGTGTCCTCTTCAGGAGTCGACTCTATTAGAACATTAAGAGTCAATGACAGAGGCCCTCTGACTCACCTTCTGTCTGTCACATGACTTGAGAGGGGCTTAGCTGGTGATGGAGTATCTTGGATCTCCATTTCCTCCTGGAGTACGATGAGATGAATGAGTCTTTTAATTACCACGCGTCCCATTATCTTCATCAGAGAGAAACACCCCAACGAGCAAATCTGCTTTCATAAACATGTGACCACTGAATGTAAGTCTCTGACGTTATCATGTGTTCTGACTGTAAGTCTCTGATGTTATCATGTGTTCTGACTGTAAGTCTCTGATGTTATCATGTGTTCTGACTGTAAGTCTCTGATGATATCATGTGTTCTGACTGTAAATCTCTGATTATATCATGTGTTCTGACTGTAAGTCTCTGTTGATATCATGTGTTCTGACTGTAAGTCTCTGATGTTATCATGTGTTCTGACTGTAAGTCTCTGATGATATCATGTGTTCTGACTGTAAGTCTCTGATGTTATCATGTGTTCTGACTGTAAGTCTCTGATGATATCATGTGTTCTGACTGTAAGTCTCTGATGTTATCATGTGTTCTGACTGTAAGTCTCTGATGATATCATGTGTTCTGACTGTAAGTCTCTGATGATATCATGTGTTCTGACTGTAAGTCTCTGATGATATCATGTGTTCTGACTGTAAGTCTCTGATGATATCATGTGTTCTGACTGTAAGTCTCTGTTGATATCATGTGTTCTGACTACTTCCCTTGGAAGAGTTTTACACATGATACTGAGTTACAGTTCATATAAGGAAATAAGATAATTGCAAAAAATTAATTAGGCCCTAATCTATGGATTTCACATGACTGGGTGCAGCCATGGGTGGGCCTGGGAGAGCAAAGGCCCACCCACCTGGCAGCCAGTCCCACCCAATGGGGAGCTAGGACCAGCCAATCAGAATTATTGCCCCCCCCACCCCTTCAGATGATCCCGCAGGTGAAGAAGCCATATGTGGAGGTCCTGGGCTGGCATGGTTACATGTGGTCTGCGCTTGTGAGGCCGGTTAGACGTACTGCCAAATTCTCTAAAACAATGTTGGAGGCAGCTTATGGTAGAGAAATGAAAACACAATTTTCTGGCTACAGCTCTGGTGGACATTCCTGCAGTCAGCATGCCAATTGCACGCTCCCTCAACTTGAGACATCGGTTGCATTGTGTTGTGTGACAAAACTGCACATTTTAAAGTGGCCTTTTATTGTCCCCAGCACAAGGTGCACCTGTGTAATGATCATGCTGTTTAATCAGATCCTTGATATGCCACACCTGTCAGGTGGATGGATTATCTTGGCAAAGGATAAATTCTTACTAACAGGCATGAAACATGGGACCAACACTTTACATGTTGCGTTTATATTTTTGTTCAGTGTATATAAATATCCTATATCAGGAGCCAGCTGTATATGGACAGGAAATATGACAATGTTTCAGATGTGTATTGGTTGCATTTATATTGTTGAATCTCAGTTGAGGATCTTTCCACTTGAACCAATAAATCGTTTATTCATTCTGACAATGTGATTCGTTTTTGATCCCAATCCAGTACTTCTTCCTGTTGAGACACACAGAGCCGTGATAGGCTTGGAGTTGTACAGTGTAGCATTTGCACAACGATGGAAAAAACAAAGTTGCTCGAAATGGCAATTACTTTGTAATGAACCCAGCTCAACTGAATGGTTTCTTTATTAAATCTTATGCTTTCATTTCCTCAGGGAAAGCGCAAACAAACATGTGAATAGAAACTCAATGCATTTGCAAATGGAAGAGCAGAATGTGCAATGATCTGTGCTTGATTCTGCAGTCGAGGACAATAAAAGACACCTGGGGGAAACGTTTCATTCAAGATGTGAAACTGGGACGCTACTCAACGCTACCTGGCCGACTTTGACCAAGACAACCTAATTTGAGTGATCTACAGAGAAATCAAGTAAGTTGTTGCTTTCATCTTGTGCTTCATCAAATGAAGTGTCTATGGCTTCCTGACACTCCAACCATGAAGACGTGATAATGAAATACGAAGCCGGTAATTTACTTGCACACTGACCTTTCGTAGCCCTGGTAATTGGAAACCAGACAGGCCCCGCAGTAGCAGATAAGGGAAGGACTAAGGAGTCATGATGGAGTCCCCAAGACTGTGCAGGAGAGCAGCGGGCATCAAACTGACATCCAGACCCTAATGAATAAAGATCCTTCTGTTCTTGGATCACTCAATGTCATCATCATCACAGGAAGTGTGTTAATCGCTGCTGAGGCAGCGTGGTACTTTACTAGCATTGGTAGAATAAACAGTTAAAGACGCTGTGCCTTATTCTCACCAGTAGCTAATATACCACCCTGCATTCCCACTGCCGGTTTAAAATCAAATCAAATCAAATCAAATTTTATTGGCCACATGCGCCGAATACAACAGGTGCAGACATTACAGTGAAATGCTTACTTACAGCCCTTAACCAACAGTGCATTTATTTTTAACAAAAAAGTAAAAATAAAACAACAACAAAAAAAGTGTTGAGAAAAAAAGAGCAGAAGTAAAATAAAATAACAGTAGGGAGGCTATATATACAGGGGGGTACCGGTGCAGAGTCAATGTGCGGGGGCACCGGCTAGTTGAGGTAGTTGAAGTAATATGTACATGTGGGTAGAGTTAAAGTGACTATGCATAAATAATTAACAGAGTAGCAGCAGCGTAAAAGGATGGGGTGGGGGGGGCAGTGCAAATAGTCCGGGTAGCCATGATTAGCTGTTCAGGAGTCTTATGGCTTGGGGGTAGAAGCTGTTGAGAAGTCTTTTGGACCTAGACTTGGCACTCCGGTACCGCTTGCCGTGCGGTAGCAGAGAGAACAGTCTATGACTAGGGTGGCTGGAGTCTTTGACAATTTTGAGGGCCTTCCTCTGACACCGCCTGGTATAGAGGTCCTGGATGGCAGGAAGCTTGGCCCCAGTGATGTACTGGGCCGTACGCACTACCCTCTGTAGTGCCTTGCGGTCGGAGGCCAAGCAGTTGCCATACCAGGCGGTGATGCAACCAGTCAGGATGCTCTCGATGGTGCAGCTGTAGAATATTTTGAGGATCTGAGGACCCATGCCAAATCTTTTCAGTCTCCTGAGGGGGAATAGGCTTTGTCGTGCCCTCTTCACGACTGTCTTGGTGTGTTTGGACCATGATAGTTCGTTGGTGATGTGGACACCAAGGAACTTGAAGATCTCAACCTGTTTGGTTTGGCTTGCTTCTGATGCTAGGCAGGGTTGAACCTGGTTAGGCCTTGGATGGGAGACCAGAAAGAGCTGGAAGTGGAGTTGGAGGGCCAGTAGGAGGGCAATAGTTCCCCCTCCGGTCTAAGGAGAACCCCAATGCCCCAGCACCATGACTGCAGAAGGAGACACAACCCAGCAGCTAAAGGCTCAGGGGAGCTACTTCCAGGCCCTTCATTGGACACTGTGTTAACAAACCTCCAAACGTGCTTCAACGCCATACAACACTCCTTCCGTAGCCTCCAACTGCTCTTAAACACTAGTAAAACTAAATGCATGCTCTTCAATCGAACGCTGCTGGCACCCGGCCCACCTTACTAGAATCACTACTCTCGGCAGGTCTGACCTAGAGTATGTGGACAACTACAAATACCTAGGTGTCTGGTTAGACTGTAAACTATCCTTCCAGACTCACATTAAGCATCTCCAATCCAAAGTTAAATCTAGAATCGGCTTCCTATTTTGCAACAAAGCCTCCTTCACTCATGCTGCCAAACACGCCCTCGTAAAACTGACTATCCTACCGATCCTTGACTTTGGCGATGTCATTTACAAAATAGCTTCCAACACTCTACTCAGCAAATTGGATGTAGTCTATCACAGTGCCATCCGTTTTGTCACCAAAGCCCCATATACTACCCACCACTGTGACCTGTACGCTCTTGTTGGCTGGTCCTCACTACATATTCGTTGCCAAACCCACTGGCTCCAGGTCATCTATAAATCACTGCTAGGCAAATCCCCACCTTATCTTAGCTCATTGGTCACCATAGCAACACCCACCCGTAGTATGCGCTCCAGCAGGTATATCTCACTAGTCATCCCCAAAGCCAACACCTCCTTTGGCCGCCATTCCTTCCAGTTCTCTGCTGCCAATGACTGGAACGAACTGCAAAAATCTCTGAAGCTGGAGACTCTTATCTCCCTCACTAACTTTAAGCATCAGTTGTCAGAGCACCTTACCGATCACTGCACCTGTACACAGCCCATCTGAAATTAGCCCACCCAACTACCTCATCCCCATATTGTTATTTATTTTGCTCATTTGCACCCCAGTATCTCTATTTGCACATCATCTCTTGCACATATATCATTCCAGTGTTAATACTAAATTGTAATTATTTTGCACTATGGCCTATTTATTGCCTTACCTCCATAACTTACTACATTTGCACCCACTGTATATAGATTTTCTATTGTGTTATTGACTGTACGTTTTGTTTATTCCATGTGTAACTCTGTGTTGTTGTTGTTTTTATCGCACTGCTTTGCTTTATCTTGGCCAGGTCGCAGTTGTAAATGAGAACTTGTTCTCAACTGGTTTACCTGGTTAAATAAAGGTGAAAAAAAATAAAAAAATATAATAAAATTCTGCTGAACACACACCACCATAGAGAAACCAACAAACATCAGAAGTCAGCTCATCTCTTTGAAGTCCATTTCCATCTCTTTGTGCAAACATCATGACACAGAGGTAGGTGTGCCAGGGAGTCACACGCAGTAAATGGATTGAAAGAGATCTGGGAGCTGTAACAGTTAGCCTGTCGTGGGAAATCTCAGTCCCTGTGGAAGGTTCATAGCCTTTATTACAGGTTGAGTTACAGAGTTCTGACAATAATGCTGGTATAATATAATTATGGGTTGCGGTAATTTAAAATGTCTGTGTGTTGGCTTCACATTATCTGGTTTATGGATTTTCTACTGTTTCTACCCACACCTACTGCTGCTCTGTCTAGTTGTATTTATAATCTACATTTCCCCTACTGCTTTCTATGGATTAAAACCAACCACATTACTGCAGCTTGCACGTCTATGGATGCAACCCAGGTCTTAAGAGTGCTGCATTGTCTGCTGGTTTACAACCTTACCCTTGTGACTTGAGACCTTCAGTAGAAAACTATAAATGAACTCTTCAGTTTGAAGACAACAACATTGTTACTTGTAGAACACAGCATGACAGCATGTCTTCATGTTCCTATGGCAACAAGTGCAGAGGGGAAAACACCAAGAGAAAAGATTGAGAGAGGGGCATGAATGGAAACAACTGCAACGCATTTAGAATGGGAGGGAGACCATCACTCATATGAATTATTTTTCTTTTACAGCTCTTATTAAAGCTGCAATATGTCACTTTTTGGGGGACTCATTCAAATTCACATAGAAATGTAAGTTATAGATCTGCCATTCTCATTGAAAGCAAGTCTAAGAAGCGGTAGATATGTTCTATGTGTGCTATTTCTATGCTTCCCATTCCTAAGTTTCATTTTTGCATCTTTAACTTTTGGTTTTGAACACCAGCTTCAAACAGCTGAAAATACAATATTTTTGATTATGGAAAATATATTTCACAGCGGTTTAGATGGTACAATGATTCTCTACACTAAACTTGCTTGTTTTGTCACATAATCTGAAATTAGGCGAACTATTCGACATTTTGCAATCAGGAAATGTTGGAGCGATTTCTGCATAGTACAGCTTTAAACATAGGCATTTAGAATGACTCTGAATTTGAGAGAGATGTAATTACTTAAGCAGGAATGGTTACATTTAATGCACTTATCACTCATGACCGGGTGTTCATTGTTGTGCGTTTTCTTGAATACCAGATGGAGAATGTAAATACATTTACATGTTATAGATATGCTTTTTAGCTATGTTTCCGGACATACTGCATCTTGTAGGCAACACCATAGAAGCAGAATTACTAGTCATTCTTCTAGTCATTCAACTAGTCATACTACTAGTCATTCTTCTAGTCATTCAACTAGTCATTCTACTAGTCATTCTTCTAGTCATTCAACTAGTCATACTACTAGTCATTCTACTAGTCATACTACTAGTCATTCTACTAGTCATACTACTAGTCATTCTACTAGTCATTCTTCTAGTCATTCAACTAGTCATACTACTAGTCATTCTACTAGTCATACTACTAGTCATTCTACTAGTCATACTACTAGTCATTCTACTAGTCATTCTACTAGTCATTCTTCTAGTCATTCAACTAGTCATACTACTAGTCATTCTTCTAGTCATTCAACTAGTCATACTACTAGTCATTCTACTAGTCATACTACTAGTCATTCTACTAGTCATACTACTAGTCATTCTACTAGTCATTCTACTAGTCATTCTTCTAGTCATTCAACTAGTTATTCTACTAGTTATTATATTTCTGTGGGCTACACGTCATTTTGGGGGAATTAGACAAGACTTGTTTGATCATTTGTTTGACCTTTAAAATCCACATCATGTAAATTCACGAGATATCATCAGAAGTACATTGCAGTAATTAACATAGTGAGTGTGGTTAAGTTGCCCTGAAAGAAAACAGATAATCATGTTTGTTCCGCAACATTTTTGGCGGTCGTGAAAAAGGCAAACAAAACATAACCATGAATATCAAAGGGTTGCAGCTGCCCATAATAATGGGTTGAGTCTGAAAGGTCAGTGGACGTGTAGCACTGTGTTGCTGTTCATTGTCTGTGTTTGTGTGGCTTTACTGTTGCCTTTGTTGAGACTAATTGTCCTTCCGTGGTTCAAACGGGGCCCTTTATGCTACGTGTAACACGTATAATACATCATCTGCTTCATGTTAATTTGTTTGGTTTTTCATATATTTCTCACAGATATCTTCCATTATGAAGGAATATGACTGTTGGCCGTGAAAGCATATGGTTTTTAGCCATCTTCCATTATGAAGGAATATGACTGTTGGCTGTGAAAGCATAGGGTTTTTATCCATCTTCCATTATGAAGGAATATGACTGTTGGCTGTGAAAGCATAGGGTTTTTACCCATCTTCCATTATGAAGGAATATGACTGTTGGCTGTGAAAGCATAGGGTTTTTACCCATCTTCCATTATGAAGGAATATGACTGTTGGCTGTGAAAGCATAGGGTGTCACGATTCAGACAGACGACCAGAGGACCACAATTGCGTCACACCAGAAAGTTTATTAAACTTAAGGGAAAAGGGAAGTAGGGAGTGAATGAAGGCTCCAGGGGTAACAGGGATCCCGTCCAATGCGCTGGGTGTGTGCCCCCCAGTGGCAGCGATGCGTCCTATGAAGCCGGTGGTGGGTGGTCCAGAAGTCCTGGGGGGGAGACACAGACACAACAGGGCGGAATGAAACCAGGCAGCAGTACAGTTCAAGGGAATCCAAAATACGTAGTAGCAAGGCAGAAGGCTGGTCAGAGTTACCGGGATTGAAGAGTAGTCAGGAGTCGTAATGGCAGAAGCAGGTCTGGATCTCCTAAGGCAGAAGAGTATCCAATAAACAGGCAGGTCCGGGGTCACAAAACCAGGGTGAGCCAGAAGCGCGAGCAAACAGGTTCCGGGTGTGAGCTTTGCAGACGATCTGACACCGGAGAGCTGAAAGACAGGGCCTTAAATACTGGGAGAGGTTAGTGGGTAATGCAGCGCAGCTGGCAGAGTAATTAGAGCCGAGCAGAGCAGGGACAGGTGGAGCTAGTTAGGCTGAGTAGAGAGAGGGAGGTGAGCAGAGTGGAAGATAGTGGAAACCAATTAAGGTGGTAACCCGGTGGAGTGAGAGGGCTCATGACAGAACCCCCCCAAGGGACGGCCCCAGAAGTCCCAAGAGCAACACCACGCCGGGCGGGAGGAGGGGAGCCGGAGGAGGGCTAGAACTCCTCCGAACGGTCCGAGTGAACGTCCTCATCCTCGGAGGAAGCCGGAGGGCCGTGGTCGGGAGATGGGACAGGTCCCGAGACAGGATCAGGCACAGGACAGGAAGCCGAGCGGGCCGGACGGTTAGGGACCCCTCTGGGGCGGCCCCTACGGATTGCAGGTTGATCAGGATGCCGTTGGTGGAAAGCGGTGATGAGAGTCCTATCCACAATCCGACTAGCTGGCACCCAGGTCCTTTCCTCAGGTCCATAGCCCTCCCAGTCAATGAGGTACTGGAGACCCCTACCCCTCCGTCTGGACCGAAGCAGGCGGCGGACGGTGTAAACCAGACCACCATCGACGAGCCGTGGAGGAGGAGGACCAGGCGCAGCAGGGACCAGCGGACTCTCATGGATGGGCTTAATCTTAGACACATGGAAAGTGGGGTGCACCCTCAGGGAATTAGGCAGTTGGAGCCGGACAGCAGTTGGGCTAATCACTCTTATGATAGGGAATGGGCCAATGAACCGAGGTGCCAGCTTCTGCGACTCCACCCTGAGTGGCAGGTTCTTCGATGACAACCACACCCTTTGACCAACATGGTAGGTGGGAGCAGGAATTCTCCGACGGTTGGCCCCGGTAGTGTAGCTGGCAACGGACCTGAGGAGTGTGGCTCGGGCTTGTGACCAGGTGCGGCGACATCGACGGGCAAAAGCAAGTGCAGATGGGCAAGTAACCTCCTCCTCCTGGCTGGCAAATAGAGGAGGCTGGTATCCATAAACACATTGGAAAGGGGACATACTGATGGCAGAGCAGGTCAGAGAATTGTGTGCGTACTCCACCCATGTCAATTGCTGCGACCAGGAGTGGGGGTTGCGTGAAGTCATGCATCGCAGTGCCTTCTCGAGCTCCTGATTAGCCCGCTCTGACTGCCCATTGGATTGGGGATGGAATCCGGAAGTCAGACTGACTGTGGCTCCCAGCAGGTGACAGAACTCCTTCCAAAAAGCGGAGGAGAATTGTGGACCACGGTCAGAAACAACATCCCTTGGCAGTCCGTGGATCCGGAAGACGTGTTCCAGGACCACCTGGGCGGTCTCCTTGGCGGTTGGGAGCTTGGGGAGGGGAATGAAGTGTGCCATCTTGCTGAAACGGTCAACGATGGTGAGAATGACGGTCATGCCACTTGAAGGGGGGCAGCCCCGTGACAAAGTCAAGGGCGATGTGAGACCAGGGACGTCTGGGCACAGGCAGGGGCTGCAGCAATCCGGCTGGGGGCTGGCAGGACGACTTGTGTTGGTTGCAGATGGGGCAGGCTTGGACGAATTCCCGTACATCCTTCCTCAGAGAGGGCCACCAGAACCTCTGGGCGAGCAGGTTGTAAGTGCGGGTGGAGCCAGGGTGACAAGCTAGGCGGGAGTCATGTCCCCACTGAATGACCTGGGACCTCAGGTCTTCGGGGACAAAAAGGCGGTCAGCTGGGCAAGTGCTGGGACCTGGCTGGTTACGGAGAGCCTCCAGCACCTGTTCCTCAACAGCCCAGGTCAGAGCTGCAACGATGCAGGGACTTGGCAGAATCGACACAGGGTCCTTGGAGGGGGTGTCATCCTTCTGGAATTGACGGGAGAGGGCGTCTGGCTTGGTGTTGCGTGATCCAGGCCGGTATGACAGAGTGAAATTAAACCTGGTGAAGAACAGGGCCCAGCGGGACTGCCTGGAGTTCAACCGTTTGGCCGTGCGGATGTACTCCAAGTTCTTATGATCGGTCCAAACGAGAAATGGAATGGTGGACCCCTCCAGCCAGTGACGCCACTCCTCCAAGGCAAGCTTCACAGCCAGCAGCTCACGGTTCCCTATGTCGTAATTGCACTCAGAGGGGGACAACCGACGTGAGAAAAAGGCACAGGGATGGAGCTTCCTATCCTCCGCAGCCCACTGAGAAATCACAGCACCAACTCCCACATCCGAGGCGTCCACCTCCACAATGAATTGCCGGTCCACATCAGGCATCTGGAGGATGGGAGCGGAGGTGAACCTCACCTTGAGGGTACTGAAGGCTTTGTCGGCTGCTGGGGTCCAGGTGAAGGGTTGCTTGGTGCTGGTTAGAGCAGTGAGAGGGGCAGCAACGGTACTGTAGTTCCGGATAAACTTCCTATAGAAGTTAGCAAACCCCAGAAACTGTTGCAGCTTCTTTCTGTTCTCCGGAACTGGCCACGAAGTGACTGCTGATACTTTGGCAGGATCCATTTGGATACTTCCTTCTGCCACTATGTACCCCAGGAAGGCCACTGTCTTGACGTGAAACTCACATTTCTCTGCCTTGGCGTAGAGGGAATTCTCCAGAAGACGATGAAGGACTTGCTGGACATGGCGGGTGTGTTCAGACAGGTTTCTGGAGTAAATTAAGATGTCATCCAGGTAAACGAAGACAAACTTGTTTAACATGTCCCGCAGTACATCATTCACTAGAGCCTGGAACACAGCAGGAGCATTGGTGAGGCCAAAAGGCATAACCAGATACTCGTAGTGGCCTGTTGGTGTATTGAATGCGGTTTTCCATTCATCTCCCTCCCGGATCCGCACTAGGTGGTAAGCGTTTCTGAGATCCAACTTGGTAAAAACAGTGGCTCCCTGGAGCAACTCAAAAGCAGAGGTGAGCAGAGGCAGAGGGTAACGGTTTTTCACTGTGATGTCGTTGAGTCCCCTGTAGTCGATGCAGGGGCGAAGAGATCCGTCCTTCTTCCCCACAAAGAAGAAGCCAGCACCAGCAGGAGATGAAGATGAACGGATTAATCCTGCGGACAGAGAGCCATTGATGTAGTCCTCCATGGACTTTCTTTCAGGAGCAGACAACGAATAAAGACGACCCCTTGGAGGAGCTGTTCCAGGGAGGAGGTCGATGGCACAGTCGTACGGTCGGTGAGGGGGCAGAGATGTGGCTCTTGCTTTGTTAAACACCTCTCTGAGACCATGGTAGCATTCTGGGACATTGGAGAGGTCCGGAGCGGAGTTAGTAGGTACTGGCCGAGGGGGTAGTGCGGCAGCAAGCAGGCAGGTTCGGTGGCAGTCCTCTCCCCACTCCCTGATCACCCCGGTCACCCAGTCGAGCTGAGGGTTGTGCCGGGCGGAGCCATGGGTAACCCAGGATGAGGGGTTGGCCTGGAGAGGGGAGCAGGTGAAACTGGATAGTTTCTTGATGGTTTCCCGGACAGACCCATCGAGACCGGGGCCGTGACATGAGTGACCGATCCGAGTAAGTGTCCGTCCAGTGCCCGGGCAGGAATAGGAGGTGTCAAACGGAGGTTCTCCAGTCCCAGTTGGCGTGCCAGCTTGACGTCCATTATGTTGGCTTCGGCGCCAGAATCCACCAGAGCAGCCAGGGTGTGAGTTGAGTCAGAGAGGCGGAGGTGAACTTGCAGCAGGGGTTTGCGGTCGGAGGACTGGATGGTCATTGAACTCGACCGGACTCCCCCTACGCCCGGTGAGCTTCGGCCCTTTAAAGGGCAGGTTACCACACGATGTCCATCACCTCCACAATAGAGGCAGAGGTTTGAGGTGAAGCGGCGCTGGCGCTCTGCAGGAGTGAGGGAGGCTCGCCCAATCTCCATAGGCTCAGACTGATCAAGCTGACCTGGGTGAGTGGCAGTAGATGACAGGAGCCCAGTCGGATCTCTCCGAATGCCGGTAGTAGGTGGACCTTGGCGCCCCCCTCTCACGACGACGGGTCTGTATCCTTCTGTCGATCCTGACAGTCAGTGCGATGGCTTCATCAAGAGTGGAAGGCAGTTCATGGGAGACCAACTCGTCCCTGATATAGTCAGCCAAACTATGGAAGAACGCGTCCACCAACGGTGGTGTGTTCCAAGAACTTCGTCTAGCCAGGGTTCGGAAGTCGATGGAATGGTCTGCGACTGTACGTCTGCCTTGTCGAATACTGAACAGTTCACGAGACGCCTCTGCGGTGGGTGAATCCAGGTCAAACACCTTCAGCATCTCCTCAGCAAACAGGTCGAAGGTTGCACATGCGGGGGTTTGACGTTCGAACTCTGCTGTTCCCCAGAGTCGAGCTCGGCCCGTCAGGTGAGTGATGGCATACCCAACTTTAGCCCCTCCGTGGCGAAGGTCCTTGGCTGCAAGGAGAACTGAAGTCGGCAGCTAGTCAGGAATGGCCGGACCTGGGTTGAATCGCCGTTGAACCGCTCGGGGTTTCCAATCTTGGGTTCCGAGCAGCGGCTGCAATGACCGGGGCAGGTAACTCGGGGGCTGGGCTGGTGGGCAGACTGGCTGGGGTAAGGTTGGTGAGGAGTTGAATGAGCATGGCGAGTTGTTGTTGCTGCTGCTGGAACTGCTGCTCATGCTCATCGGTTTCCATGTCGGGGAAAGTGTGCGCTGAGTCCATAATGGTCAGATCGTACTGTCACGATTCAGACAGACGACCAGAGGACCACAATTGCGTCACACCAGAAAGTTTATTAAACTTAAGGGAAAAGGGAAGTAGGGAGTGAATGAAGGCTCCAGGGGTAACAGGGATCCCGTCCAATGCGCTGGGTCTGTGCCCCCCAGTGGCAGCGATGCGTCCTATGAAGCCGGTGGTGGGTGGTCCAGAAGTCCTGGGGGGAGACACAGACACAACAGGGCGGAATGAAACCAGGCAGCAGTACAGTTCAAGGGAATCCAAAATACGTAGTAGCAAGGCAGAAGGCTGGTCAGAGTTACCGGGATTGAAGAGTAGTCAGGAGTCGTAATGGCAGAAGCAGGTCTGGATCTCCTAAGGCAGAAGAGTATCCAATAAACAGGCAGGTCCGGGGTCACAAAACCAGGGTGAGCCAGAAGCGCGAGCAAACAGGTTCCGGGTGTGAGCTTTGCAGACGATCTGACACCGGAGAGCTGAAAGACAGGGCCTTAAATACTGGGAGAGGTTAGTGGGTAATGCAGCGCAGCTGGCAGAGTAATTAGAGCCGAGCAGAGCAGGGACAGGTGGAGCTAGTTAGGCTGAGTAGAGAGAGGGAGGTGAGCAGAGTGGAAGATAGTGGAAACCAATTAAGGTGGTAACCCGGTGGAGTGAGAGGGCTCATGACATAGGGTTTTTACCCATCTTCCATTATGAAGGAATATGACTGTTGGCTGTGAAAGCATAGGGTTTTTACCCATCTTCCATTATGAAGGAATATGACTGTTGGCTGTGAAAGCATAGGGTTTTTACCCATCTTCCATTATGAAGGAATATGACTGTTGGCTGTGAAAGCATAGGGTTTTTACCCATCTTCCATTATGAAGGAATATGACTGTTGGCTGTGAAAGCATAGGGTTTTTACCCATCTTCCATTAGAAGATGGGTAATTGGTAGAGCTCAATTGGTAGAGCATGGCGCCTGTAACGCCAGGGTAGTGGGTTCGATCCCCGGGACCACCCATACGTAAAAATGTATGCACACATGACTGTAAGTCGCTTTGGATAAAAGCGTCTGCTAAATGGCATATTATCATGAAGGAATATGACTGTTGACCGTGAAAGCATCGTTTTTTTTTTTACCCATCTTATAACTGGCGTAGTCGGCAGGGTATGTCAGAATAAAAGTATGACTTTCAAAATAAAAGCATACTACCACATTACAGACCTACAAAGTGTTCCTTCAGTCTCGCTTTACAATAAGGACCCCTAATACTTATGCAGTTGGTTGTTATGCACATGCAGTACAACGTACTGATGCAGGTTCAGTGTAATTACAGTGTAGAATAGTCAAACAAGACTAATGACAAGACAGTATAAAAATGAATGCACTCACTACTGTAAGTCGCTCTGGATAAGAGCGTCTGCTAAATCACTAAAATGTAAATGTAAATATAATGATTATTAAGTGTTCATACGTTAAGCAGATGCTCAAGACATTGAACCTGAAAAATTTACAATTTCTCAGGAGCATAAATTCTTTCCCCATTCATTTTAATCACCATAGCTCATTAACGTTCCCTGGGGGGTGGGAGGGAATCACATTTATCTACTGCATGTGTGTGAGGAACGCGCACCGTCTCAGTATCCACTGCCCAGTTTCATCGCCTTCACAGAGCTGAGTGAACAGGAAAATGCTACCCAGGGGGTTTGCTCAGCTCATCCCTCTGTCTCCCCTCACTTTCACCACACACAATTCTATTACAGTAAACTGTCAGGTCCCACAGGGCTGAGTATCCCTCCTACCCACACCCCCCCCTTCCTTCCCCCTTCCTAAGGAGATCTTCCCTAAGAGTTGAAGCAGAGAGCTAATATGGGAAACTCAGCGAGTGGTATGTAGTGAAAATGCGACTGAAGAGAGAGTGGAGATACGAGTGAGGAGTAAACAGTAATTATTTTAGAGAGCTGCAGCACAGGGTGCCTGTACTGTCCCCCTGCCACCCAGCACAGCTGCTATTGTAGAAACAGCTCTGTATTATTCCACAAACATTTATCGGAATATGTCCACATGGGTAATCGGCTCAGGAGAAAGCAATTCCTTCCTCCTGAATATGTGCTCAGGGTGATTGTAGAGACAATGAGGTTATTTTTGCTGTGTGGCTGGGAAGGTGGGTGGGGCGGCTGGAAGGAGTTATATAGGGGATCTCTCTTCGGTCACCAGTAGGGGACGCTGTGACATAGTTTAGTTTATTCGGATCCCCAGCAGCTACTCTTCCTGGGGTCCACATAAAATGTAGAAATACTGTATATGACAAAGTACAGAACAGTCAAACTGTAGACAAGGACATTATATAAAATATATATATATTTTTTAATAGTTATGTACAGGAAAGACACCAAGAGACAACAAAAATACTATTTACACACTATTCATATATACATATTCATATTCTTATATACAGTTAAATTAAATGGTTAGAAAGAGGAGAGGCACAATGAAGCTAAACTTGCTTTTTGCCTGAGTAACCTCTGGGGCAGAGCATTCCACCATGACATGGCTCTATACATAACTGAGCGACGCATTAAATCTGTTTTTGGTTTGGGTACAGTGAAGAAATCCATAGTGGCGTGTCTGGTGGAGTATGTATGCCTGTTTGAAGTGTATGCAAATAGATTATACAAGTAGTTAGGCATTTTCAACACACACATGTTTCTTAAAAAGGCTAGAAGAGAAGTAGTCCATTTCTCCTCAACCCTCAACCATGAAAGACTATCATGCATGTTGTTGATGTTAGTTCTGTGTGTGCAGTTAAGGGCTAGGCGTGCTGCTTTTAGAGCCAGCTGTAGCTTTGCTAGGTCTTTCTTTGCTGCACCATATTACCGGACAGTAATCAAGATGGGACAAGATCAGATCCTGAACAACTAGTACAGTTGATCTTTGTGTCAAAAACGCAGAACATCTTTTAATAACAGACATACCCCTCCCCATCTTCACAACAACTTTGTCAATATGACTTGACCATGATTACTCCTAGTAGTTCAACTTCTTCCTGGACTTCCTGACGGGCCGGCCCCAGGTGGTGAAGGTAGGAAACAACATCTCCACTTCGCTGATCCTCAACACTGGGGCCCCACAAAGGGTGCGTGCTCAGCCCCCTCCTGTACTCCCTGTTCACCCATGACTGCGTGGCCAAGCACGCCTCCAACTCAATCATCAAGTTTGCAGACGACACAACAGTAGTAGGCTTGATTACCAACAATGACGAGACCGCCTACAGGGAGGAGGTGAGGGCTCTGGGAGTGTGGTGCCAGGAAAATAACCTCTCACTCAACATCAACAAAACAAAGGAGATGATCGTGGACTTCAGGAAACAGCAGAGGGTGCACCCCCCTATCCACATCAACGGGACCGCAGTGGAGAAGGTGGAAAGCTTCAAGTTCCTTGGCGTACACATCACCGACAAACTGAAATGGTCCACCCACGCAGACAGTGTAGTGAAGAAGGCGCAACAGAGCCTCTTCAACCTCAGGAGGCTGAAGAAATTTGGCTTATCACCTAAAACCCTCACAAACTTTTACAGATGCACAATTGAGAGCATCCAGTCGGGCTGTATTACCGCCTGGTACGGCGGATGGTGCGGTCTGCCAAACGCATTACCGGGGGCAAACTACCCGCCCTCCAAGACACATACAGCACCCGATGTCACAGGAAGGCCAAAAAGATCATCAAGGACATCAACCACCCGAGCCACTGCCTGTTCACCCCACTATCATCCAGAAGGTGAGGTCAGTACAGGTGCATCAAAGCTGGGACCGAGAGAATGAAAAACAGCTTCTATCTCAAGGCCATCAGACTGTTAAATAGGCATCACTAGCACATTAGAGGCTGCTGAGGCCACTAATAAATGGAACACTAGTCACTTTAATAATGTTTACATATCTTGCACTACATTTAGCAGACACTCTTATCCAGAGTTAGTGCATACATTATTTTTTTATTTTCATACTGGCCCCCCATGGGAATCAAACCCACAACCCTGGCGTTGCAGACACCATGCTCTACCAACTGAGCTACATCCCTGCCGGCCATTCCCTCCCCTACCCTGGGCCAATTGTGCGCCGCCCCATGGGTCTCCCGGTCACGGCCAGGAGAGCCTGGATTTGAACCAGGATCTCTAGTGGCACGGCTAGCACTGCGATGCAGTGCCTTAGACCACTGCGCCACTCAGGAGGTAGCACTACTCATTAGCACTACTCATCTCATATGTATATACTGTATTCTATTCTATAATATGCTTCTGTATCTTAGTCCATGCCACTCTGTCATTGCTTGTCCATATACACTGCTCAAAAAAATATATGGAACACTTAAACAACACAATGTAACTCCAAGTCAATCACACTTCTGTGAAATCAAACTGTCCACTTAGGAAGCAACACTGATTGACAATAAATGTCACATGCTGTTGTGCAAATGGAATAGACAACAGGTGGAAATTATAGGCAATTAGCAAGACACCCTCAATAAAGGTCTGGTTTTGCAGGTGGTGACCACAGACCACTTCTCAGTTCCTATGCTTCCTGGCTGATGTTTTGGTCACTTTTGAATGCTGGCGGTGCTTTCACTCTAGTGGTAGCATGAGACGGAGTCTACAACCCAACAAGTGGCTAGGGTGCAGCTCATCAGGATGGCACATCAATGCGAGCTGTGGCAAGAGGTAGCTGTGTCTGTCAGCGTAGTGTCCAGAGCATGGAGGCGCTACCAGGAGACAGGCCAGTACATCAGGAGACGTGGAGGAGGCCGTAGGAGGGCAACAACCCAGCAGCAGGACTGCTACCTCCGCCTTTGTGCAAGGAGGAGCAGGAGGAGCACTGCCAGAGCCCTGCAAAATGACCTCCAGCAGGCCACAAATGTGCATGTGTCTGCTCAAATGGTCAGAAACAGACTCCATGAGGGTGGTATGAGGGCCCGACGTCCACAGGTGGGGGTTGTGCTTACAGCCCAACACCGTGCAGGACGTTTGGCATTTGCCAGAGAACACCAAGATTGGCAAATTCGCCACTGGCGCCCTGTGCTCTTCACAGATGAAAGCAGGTTCACACTGAGCACATGTGACAGACATGACAGAGTCTGGAGACGCCGTGGAGAACGTTCTGCTGCCTGCAACATCCTCCAGCATGACCGGTTTGGCGGTGGGTCAGTCATGGTGTGGGGTGGCATTTCTTTGGAGGGCCGCACAGCCCTCCATGTGCTCGCCAGAGGTAGCCTGACTGCCATTAGGTACCGAGATGAGATCCTCAGACCCCTTGTGAGACCATATGCTGGTGCGGTTGGCCCTGGGTTCCTCCTAATGCAAGACAATGCTAGACCTCATGTGGCTGGAGTGTGTCAGCAGTTCCTGCAAGAGGAAGGCATTGATGCTACGGACTGGCCCGCCCGTTCCCCAGACCTGAATCCAATTGAGTACATCTGGGACATCATGTCTCGCTCCATCCACCAACACCACGTTGCACCACAGACTGTCCAGGAGTTGGCGGATGCTTTAGTCCAGGTCTGGGAGGAGATCCCTCAGGAGACCATCCGCCACCTCATCAGGAGTATGCCCAGGCGTTGTAGGGAGGTCATACAGGCACATGGAGGCCACACGCACTACTGAGCCTCATTTTGACTTGTTTTAAGGACATTACATCAAAGTTGGATCAGCCTGTAGTGTGGTTTTCCACTTTTTTGAGGGTGACTCCAAATCCAGACCTCCATGGGTTGATAAATTTGATTTCCATTGATAATTTTTGTGTGATTTTGTTGTCAGCACATTCAACTATGTAAAGAAAAAAGTATTTAATAAGATTATTTTATTCATTCAGATCTAGGATGTGTTATTTTAGTGTTCCCTTTAATTTTTTTGAGCAGTGTATGTATATATTCTTAAATCTCATTCCTTACTTTTTTTGTGTGTATTGGGTATATGTTGTGAAATTGTTAGATATTACTGCACTGTCGGAGCTAGAAGCACAAGCATTTCGCTACACCCGCTATAACATCTGCTAAACACGTATATGTGACAAATAAAATTTGATTTGATTTGATTTCTTATTTTATTCTGTTAAGTTTCGTCACAAAATGTCTCAGTTTACATTTACGTCATTTAGCAGACGCTCTTATCCAGAGCGACTTACAGTTAGTGAGTGCATACATATACGTATATATATTTTTCATACTGGCCCCCCGTGGAAAACGAACCAACAACCCTGGCATTGCAAACACCATGCTCTACCAACTGAGCTACACGGGACTCCAATGCCTGTTTACAGTATCAACCAATCAGCTGAGCAGCATGACTTCTTTGCCACCCTGACCTTCCCCCATGGGAGAGACTAAGCATCCCATTGACAGCCCGACTAGCCAAAATCTATAATTAATCTAAAATTAAATGTTGCACTTTAGCCACGTACCCTTAGTTTTTCCCTTCTGCCACTCTCCGCATAGAACTTACGTTAAGGCACAGACCTAGCAGTTACCCTCTCAGAATCCTAACCTCAAACATCAGACCTAGCAGTTACCCTCTCAGAATCCTAACCTCAAACATTAGTGGGATAAATGCTAAAACTTACCTCAGATCAGTGTCCAGGGATAAATGCTCAAACTTACCTCAGATCAGTGTCCAGGGATAAATGCTAAAAGCTTACCTCAGATCAGTGTCCAGGGATAAATGCTAAAACTTACCTCAGATCAGTGTCCAGGGCCAAATGTATTCTATTCCTTTTCCCAACATTGAAGACAAGCGGGTGCCTGGATATGACCTGAGCAATGGAAATGTGACGGTTGAAAAATGTTTTCAAGGCTCCTCTGTACACTCTTAGAAAAAAGGGTTCTTCGGCTGTCCCCATAGGAGAACCCTTTGTGATTCCAGGTAGAACCCTTTTTGGTTATAGTTAGAACTCTTTTAGGTTCCTTTTTAGTTCCATGTAGAAAACTTTACACGAGGGTTCTACATGGAACTCAAAACAAACAAAATTCGGAGGTCCTGTGAAAATAACGGGCCCGCCTATAGAAATCAAATGATTCGTTCTGGCGCCTGCCCTGGAGTGTACTAAGGAGCAGTGGCGACCCGTCATTCAGGGCAGGTGTTTTGCATGTTATTTTGGCATTAATACGTGCCACACATCAGTTTGCAAACAATGTAAATAAAAAAAGGTGTATTTTTTGTTTTCTTGAGTAAGGCAGCTCCAAAATGCAGGTGTTTCAGCCAAGCTCAGTGCTTTCTGTGGTGGTGGGGCAGCCAGTGGAAAATACGGAGCGTAGGGGTTGGTAATGTTTTCTAGTTGCGTAGGGATCTCATGGGGACACTACGTCCCCGCAAAATCTATGGGGTAGAGCTCGAAAATTCAAGCCCCTTGGGTGCTGTCATAGAGTTATATTAGAAGTGCCCATCCAAGAAGGCTCAAGGTCATTGGCCACAGATAAAATGACATAAAATCACGTTATATCTACCAGCTTTGATTGGACTGATCATGTCAACATCATACTTTCAAAATCTTCATCATCATGAATCAAGTCAACAATCTACTGGCAAATCCTTTTCAATCCTTGTCATATGAAGAGAAAGTTATGAAGAGAAATGATAGATAAAACAATCGGCCATCGGACATAAACATTACACAACAAGTTGGAAGTCGCAAATTCAACAATGAGTGGTTTGGAAGGAATCAGTGGCTAACTGCAAGCATTGCAAAGCAATCACTAGCCTGCTATTCAGTGGAGTGGGTGTGTGGTCCAAGTCTGGGTTTAAAGGTTTATTTTCCAAGCTTAAAAGGATACACATTCAACATTGGCCATGCTGTCAATCCAGCATGACTTCTGCTGTGTTCAAAACAACTGGAAACTCGGAACTGGAAAATCTCAGATTTCAGTGAGTTCAAGACAACTGGGAACTCCGACTGGGAAAATACGTTTTGAAAGGTCATCCAACTCGGAATTCCAAGTCGGGAACTCAACCCTCTTACTAGAGCTCTGACCTGAAGATCACTGACGTCGGGATTCGACCTTGTTTTTTTTCAGAGTTCCCAGTTGTCTTGAAAGCGCCATAAATCCAGAGAATTCCAGACTTTGAAGACAAAGTTTGTTGACAAAATTTGCCCACGTTCCTGTTCAAGTGAGCACAGCACAACAAGTTGAGTCCAAAAATGTCTTGTATGCTGCTGCAGAAATTATGTAATATGCCAGGGAGATATGTATACTGTAGCTAAGAAAGTAATACTAAGTGTATGTTGTGTAGTAAGCTGTTAGTAGCCCATGTGCCTCACCCTAATAATAATTTGGTCATAAGTTAGCCTACTATTCTGACTTGGTGGTGCACATGTAGGCCTATAGCCTGTTTCAGAGAAATGTCATCATCAAATATTGTAAGAGCTTTCATTGTCTGCTTATATGCCCCCTTCATTTATCCTACAGTTCTGACTTGGTGAACAGGGAGAATACTGTAAGAACGGCCCATGCTCTGAATTCTGTAGCTGTACATTTCAAAAGCGCTGAACAAATAGTTATATTGACTACGTCCGTCCTAGCTCGCTCATTAATGTCTTAATCTAAATTACGGATTGCCTATTATCCGCTAATCATGCCCTTATGCCATAGTTTGTACATCTCAATTGTCAGTAGAAACCACATTTGTTTAAGCAAGTCAGCCATATCAGCTATGTTTGGTAAAAAAGGCAGTTAATGAGTCAGGTGTAGCAGTGGTAAGGTGCTGGGACTGCTGTTGGGACAGCTTTATGTAAGCCCTAACAGTTTGTCACTGTTATAGTGCAATTAATGTATTGTTTAGTGTTGTGTTTTTTTTTTTTTGTATAGTGGCTTTGCTGGCATGCATCTACATTTTTTATTTTTGCCCCACCAAGATTTACATGCTAAAATCGCCTACTGCTAAGGAGTGTACACTACTCCTCACTTGATGATGATGATGATGATCAGTGGTGTAGTGGAGGGTTAACGTGTGTAAATGCTGTTAACTCACTATTTTTTATTTTGCGCGAGCGCTTACCCGGTAAATGCAATGAAAGTATACAGAACGTTACTATTTTTCACAGCGACCGGCGATCAGTGTTTACCCACCTGTTTTTTTTTGTATTACTACTGTACATCACTGATGATGGTGATGAAGATGATGTGTGTGAGTCATGTTGTTGGTAGATGATGTGTGTTTTATCAATATTGTTTTGGATGTGGGAAGCCAGGAAGAACTGCGTGGTCCAAGTGACTACAGCAATCTGTCACTCACTCCCCGTAACCCACACCTGTGCACAATCATCACTTATCAAGCCTGGCACAGCACCTGGGGCCTCATTTATAACCGTTGCCTACATTTAACACTAACTATCTGCTACGCCATTTCTGAAAAGACTGCGCGCGTACAAAAATATTGAGATTTATATACTTGGCGCATGCCATACATATACGCATGTTTCCGTTATAAAGCAGAGCCATCCTGAAACTGTGCGCATGTGAACGAGAATTAAAACTCTGCCCTGAAAAACCTTTTATGGTGACAATAACACCCTTATTTGCTGTATACTTTGAAAGTATTGGAATTAGGCCAAGGCAGATTCTAAAGGAAATAGCAATGGCGAACTAGATCAAATGTCTCTGGAGGTGTTGGCAGAATGTTTAAAACTTTTACAGTGACATTTGCTGTATCTGACAATTTCTGACTATAGTTTTTTTGTGCAAATTGTTGTGGCTCTGTAAACAGATTCAGTTATCAGAATTATTTTGTGTTTACTTTTTCCCGAACCTAAATATGCTGCACTGCCTGCGAATTCTGAAACATTGACTAGTATATCTACTCAAAAAAAAAGAAAAAAACGAAGGTAGGCCTTACAGTGGTATCCTACACACTTCAAAGCAAAATATAACCTGGCTCTTAATCTGTTAAATTCTACTGTATATTATAAACCCCCTTTCAGATGCATAGAGCAAAATACTTGGAATAAAAGTATATCTAATAGGCCCAATTGAATGAGAGATGCGTTTTGTAATTTGTGTAGGCTACGCTTCTTCGGGAATATGAACCCATAATGGCCAGAAAAAGTGGTGAGGAATTTATTCTGCAATGGTTATGAAAATATGTATTATGTAATATGTTTATAAATGAAATATTGTTTACTTCTGACATTAGAAATTACAGTAGGCTATTCAGACGTACAGTAGCCTAGAAAAACTTCCATGGAAAAGGTGAACCGTCTCTTCTACCTTTGGACTGCGCTCCGGATCAGATCGCAGAGAGCAAAATACTGGAAATAGTTGATCTATTTACTACTGTAAAGTGGGTGAAATGAAATGATAGACGGGAGGTTGTAGGCCTATAGTCTACTTCGCGAGTATGAAACCATCACAGTCAGAAAAGGTGAGGAATTTATTCTGCAATGATCATGGAAATGAAATAGAAAATATATGCCGATTTCTAACTATTTTAGAATGCAAAGATGCACAAAACATTGATCCTCCCTCTTCTCACTAATGGCAAATGATTGCATCTTGTTATTATATTTACCTGTTTTATTTTATGAATAAGTGTGTCATCATATATACTGAACAAAAATATAAATGCAACATGCAACAATTTCAAGGATTTTACTGAGTTACAGTTCATAGAAGGAAATCAGTCAATTGAAATACATTCATTAGGCCCTAATCTATGGATTTCACATGACTGGGCAGGGGCACAGCCATGGTAGGCCTGGGAGGGCATAGGCCTACCACAAAAGGGCTTTATGACAGACAGAAATACTCCTCAGCATCCCCCCTCCCCCTCCTCAGACGATCCTGCAGGTGAAGAAGCCGGATGTGGAGGTCCTGGGCTGGCGTGGTTACACATGGCCTGCAGTTGTGAGGCCGGTGTACTGCCAAATTCTCTAAAATGACGTTGGAGGCGGCTTATGGTAGAGAAATTAACAGTCAATTCTCTGGCAACTGCTCTGTTGGACGTTCCTGCAGTCAGCATGCCAATTGTATGCTCCCTCAAAACTTGAGACATCTGTGGCATTGTGTTGTGTGATGAAACTGCACATTTTAGAGTGGCCTTTTATTGTCCCCAGCACAAGGTGCACCTGTGTAATGATCATACTGCTCAATCAGCTTCTTGATATGCCACGCCTATCAGGTGGATGGATTATCTTGGCAAAAGAGAAATGCTCGCTAACAGGGATGTAAACAAATTTGTGCACAAATCTTATGTCCTGCACTTTTCTCCTCTTTGGCGTTGGCACCTACATTAAGGGCATTAGCTACTGTTACCAGGGTGACCACTGACTAACTGAGTGCTGCTCATCTGAAACTGCAGTGGAAAAAGAAAATATCCAGATACTGTGCTAGCTTTGGTGCTAGCTTAGCTATCTATCCTATCTATCTATCTAACATTAGCTTAGCTAAAATAGCCAACCTAGCATTCATCACTTGGTATAAAACTATTTTTTACACAATATTATCTCATCACCAATAGTTAGCTAGTTACACAACAACATAGGAATACATTGATGTATTCTAGTGAATCTTTGTTTTAATTTCAACAACATTCAACTTGTGATGTCTTGCGCTACTTTCTAAGTTCTAGCTCAGACTCTGCTGGTGATCCGTTTAAATTGAGGAAAACAGTTAATGCACTGAAAAGGTGGAAATTCCACTCCTTTCCTGCCTAAGCAAAATTGTTTCAGACTCTGGCATCATTACTGAGAAATATTAGATAAGTAATGCTTTTAATAAAACATTTATCATGGCAGGCTTTTTATTTGAAAGGAATTGTGGTTTAACTGACCCTGGTCATCCAGTTAACTGCCTGCCCCTCTCCCAACCTCTAGTTAGCTCGATGGAAGTCCCGTCAACTTCTAGTGAATCTTTGTTTTGATTTCAACAACTTTCTACTGGTGACGCTTTGTGCAAGATTGATGTAAAGAAATCCACTGGGGATGATTGCAGAATCTTCAACACATATTTTTAACCCTACATTTATTTCTGGAACCATCCACAGGGTCTGGAAGGTGGCTCATATACTCCTCCTTCACAGAAGTGCTGACCCATGTGACCTAAATAATCAATCGGCCCATTTCCAAACTCTCTTGCCTAGCAAAAATTATTGAATCCTTAGTAAATACTCAACTTAGATCCTTTTTAACTATGAATTGTATTCTAAATGTATACCAGTCAGGTTCAATTTTTTTGGTTTTAAAGGATGTTCTTAATTGTTGGGATAAGAAGAAACACTGTGCTTCCCTTTTTATTGACCTGTCTAAAGCCTTCAACACTGTGGATCACTCACTACTTATTCAGAGGCTTTCAATTGGCCTGGACCAGGCTGCATGTAGCTGGTTTGAAACTATTTTAAAGGACAGAACACAGTGTGTGTTTACTGATTTGGTTTAAATCAGGTTTTCTGGACATAACAAAGGGTGTCCCACAGGGATCAATTCTTGATCCTGTTCTTTTCACTATTTACATTAACAATATTGGTTTTTCTGTAACAAAAAAAACTAACTTTCACCTGTATGCTGAGCAAACAGGGGATGTCCAGAGGACATTCGACGACGTTCCCATTAGGTCCCTTGAGGCAACGTTATCCCACTGACGTTCTGAGAACGTTCTAAGAATGTCACGTGATGCTCCAAAGGGTACGTTCTCTGGACCTTTTTATAGTTCCCGGTTTGTCCCGGGGACGTTTTTAGAACGTTATTGGGACGTTGTGTCATGGTCCCCTGAAGGTCCCCTGTCCATGACACAACATCCCAAGAACGTTCTAAAAACGTCCCCGGGATGTCCCCGGGACAAACAGGGAACTAGACAAAACCCCTCCAGGGGACCATAACACAAAGTCCTGACCACTTTACACAACCATTTTGTGACGTTCCAGGGATGTCCTAATGACTAAGTTTTGTTTGCTGGGTGCAGATGACACTGTGGTGTATGGTAATGCAGGTAAAACCAAGTATATGTTATTTTCCAAATCACATAAAAATGTATCTGATGATTTATGCATACCAGTGGAGGCTGCTGAGGGGAGGACGGCTCATAATAATGGTCAGAACGGAGCACATGGAATGGCATCAAACACATGGAAACCATGTGTTTGATGTATTTGGTACCATTCCACCAATTCCGATCCAGCCATTACCACGAGCCGGTTCTCCCCAATTAAGGTGCCACCAACCTCCTGTGATGCATACATACTTTGGATGGTGCCCTCATTGACCGTCCTGTCTTTCCTTAAATAGCAGAATACAAATAACTTCATTACCTTACCTCCTTGTTAACCTATAGATGTATGGGTTACCGGACCCAGGCTCAGAAATGGTTAACTCTGGAGATCCCTAAAATCTCCACTGAGTTGGGTAGATCTGCTTCTAGTTTATTTGCACCTTATGAGTGGAATGATCTACAATACACTTTAAAATGTGAGGAATTGGTGCCTCTAGGGCATTTCAGACAGTTATTAAGGGATATTTTTTAATGAAGAATGTGTCTGTTTAAAAAAAAATTGTGTTTAGCTTTTTGTGTATTGTTGTGTAACATTATGTGTATTTTAATGTGTACAATAATGTGTAGTTTAATGTGTTTGTTGTATTTGTATGTGTATTGTGATGCTGTACAGGGCTCACCTGGAAAAGAGACTTTGGTCTCAGCATTGACTCCCTGTCAAAATAAAGGTTCAATAGCTTCTGAAAGTAGCTACCTCTCCTCAGCAAACACCACAAAGAGAAAGAGAGAGAGGAAAGTGCAAGCTGCTGAACTGTTACTGCAGACCAAAGCAATACATCGCAGACCAATGAAAAGAGAAAGAGAGAGAGCAAAGTGCAAGCTGCTGAACTGTTACTGCAGACCAAAGCAATACATCGCAGACCAATGAAAAGGGAACGAGAGAGAGAGTGCTGTACTGCAGACCAGCAATAATCGCAGACCAATGAAAAGAGAAAGAGAGGAGAAGCTGTGCTCAATTCTTTTTTGCTTTACCAGTAATGGGCCTGTGCGGACCGGACGCAACCAACAGCGTAATTGGAGCAGGGGGATCCAATCATGAAATCACTGTGGTGCAAAGCCACATAAAGCCAGTAGCTGCCAGACGCTTTACAATGGGGATTTTTTCCCAATCAATCACCCCTCACTCTCTCACCCCTCTCTCCTTTCACCCCTCACTCTCTTTCATCTCTCTCTCTCCTCTTCTTTCACCCCCCATCTCTCTCAACCCCTCTCTCCTCTCCTTTCACCCCTCTCTCTCATCACCCCTCTCTCTTTTTTGTTGTTGTTGTTGTATTTTCTCCCCAGTTTCGATCTTGTCTCATCGCTGCAACTCCCCAACGGGCTCAGGAGGCGAAGGTCGACTGAAATGATCATATGCGGCATAATCTATGTTCTTAATTTTCTTTGATCATTTCCGTGAGAAAGAGGTTTAGTTTAACCAGAGTTTTACTATACACACAGACACATGCTGTACACACAATGCAATCTTGAGCTGCAGTATCAGGCCTCCTGTTTATTTAAAATGTTACGGTGAGGTTACCCATAGCACGTGTGGGTTTGCCAGATGAAAAGGTTGCCCAGTCTGATTAGCTTCTATAGTGGATTGCCATCAAGTACAGTGGGGAAAAAACAACTCTCTGTCTGTCTGTCTGTCTGTCTGTCTGTCTGTCTGTCTGTCTGTCTCTCTGTCTGTCTGTCTCGTCTTCTCTCTGTCTGCTCTGCTCTGCTGTCTCTGTCTCTGTCTCGTCTCTCTCTCTCTCTCTCTCTCTCTCTCTCTCTCTCTCTCTCTCTCTCTCTCTCTCTCTCTCTCTCTCTCTCTCTCTCTCTCTCTCTCTCTCTCTCTCTCTCTCTCTCTCTCTCTCTCTCTCTCTCTCTCTCTCTCTCTCTCTCTGCAGAGTGATGGGTAGAAGAATTGCTCTGTGCGTGCAGCTGCTCTGTGTTCACTGATCCTTGCTTCAAAACATTTAAATACCTGGAGGTCACCTACTCCAGTGTCCCCGTCAAGATGCCTGTAAAAACACTCACAGTCAAGCCCACAGCCACACCAGACTACCTTTACGTGAGTTCCTATGGGGGCTAGAATTTCTAAGGCCACAATGCCAATGTGCACATCGACATCATAAGGCTGCCTCTCAAAGTCTACAGAGCTGGGGCTGAAAACAAACAAAAGATAACTATTGTAAAATATACCATGTCTGTAAAATGTATATGTATAAGCTGGAAGTAGAATCTTAAGTTTTGCTGTCCATTAGTTTACTCCAATTAGAGGATGGATGGTAGGGCTAGGGGAAAATAATAAAGGAAAATATATTTTAAAAAATATATAATTTATATATACAGTATATTTACAAAAATATATGTGGGATTGGAAATGATGCAGACAATTACGTTGATGGAAGCCACAATCTATCTGCAATATTAAAGCTGATCTACCCCCTAACAAAATAAATAAATAAAATCTACAGAGCTGTGGTGATCCTAACTATTCACCTTTCCTCTGTCTCAGCTGAGGTGATCCTAACTATTCACATTTCCTCTGTCTCAGCTGAGGTGATCCTAACTATTCACCTTTCCTCTGTTTCAGCTGTGGTCATCCTAACTATTCATTTCAGCTGAGGTGATCTAACTATTCACCTTTCTTGTAGATATAATATTTTTTCCTCTGTCTCAGCTGAGGTGATCCTAACTATTCACCTTTCCTCTGTCTCAGCTGTGGTCATCCTAACTATGGGAAACGTGAGTGTGACCAGAGCCCTGACTTCTGCAGAGGCTGTATAAATGCTGCATGGCAAATGCAGATGCCGGATTGACTGTGCAGCGCCTTTTAGGAGATGGATTGACCATGCAGCACCTTTTAGGAGGCAGATTGACCATGCAGCGCCTTTTAGGAGAGGGATTGACCGTGCAGCACCTTTTAGGAGACGGATTGACCATGCAGAGCCTTTTAGGAGACGGATTGACCGTGCAGCGACTTTTAGGAGACGGTTTGACCGTGCAGCGACTTTTAGGAGACGGTTTGACCGTGCAGCACACTTTAGGAGACAGATTGACCATGCAGCGCCTTTTAAGAGACGGATTGACAATGCAGCGCCTTTTAGGAGACGGATTGACCATGCAGCGCCTTTTAGGAGAGAAGAAGATAACCTCGCTCAGAGTCTGTCAGAACTTCCAAACGGTCTAAAAGCCCATTTTTGCTTGATTCCGAAAATTCGGCCTTGCACTTCGTGAAGCAGCGCAGAGCTGTTGAGCAGAGCTGTTGTGAAGGAAGTTGCGGCGTAGTGTGTTACTGATGGTAGGCTTTGTTACTTTGGTCCCAGCTCTCTGCAGGTCATTCACTAGGTCCCCCCGTGTGGTTCTGGGATTTTTGCTCACCGTTCTTGTGATCATTTTGACCCCACGGGGTGAGATCTTGCGTGGAGCCCCAGATCGAGGGAGATTATCAGTGGTCTTGTATGTCTTCCATTTCCTAATAATTGCTCCCACAGTTGATTTCTTCAAACCAAGCTGCTTACCTATTGCAGATTCAGTCTTCCCAGCCTGGTGCAGGTCTACAATTTTGTTTCTGGTGTCCTTTGACAGCTCTTTGGTCTTGGCCATAGTGGAGTTTGGAGTGTGACTGTTTGAGGTTGTGGACAGGTGTCTTTTATACTGATAACAAGTTCAAACAGGTGCCATTAATACAGGAAACGAGTGGAGGACAGAGGAGCCTCTTAAAGAAGAAGTTACAGGTCTGTGAGAGCCAGAAATCTTGTTTGTTTGTAGGTGACCAAATACTGATTTTCCACCATAATTTGCAAATACATTCATTAAAAATCCTACAATGGAATTTCCTGGAAATGTTTTTCTCAAGTTGTCTGTCATAGTTGACGTGTACCTATGATGAAAATTACAGGCCTCTCTCATCTTTTTAAGTGGGAGAACTTGAACAATTGGTGGCTGACTAAATACTTTTTTTCACCACTGTATACAGGACCTCCCGCCCCCACCTACCATCAACCAATCATGTCAATGCAGAGCTATACGGAGCCCTCCGCATTGTTAAATAATTTGAGAGATGCACAGCGATGCGGTATGGAGCTTGATTGATTTGGACACTGCATGCCTCCGGAGGCTCCGTAATTGCTTCACACGCTCCATACGGAGCATCTGGAGGCATGCAGAAGCCAAATCAATCAAGCTCCATATCGCATGGCTGTGCATCTCTCAAATTATTTAACAATGTGGAGGGCTCTGTTTAGCTCCGCAGTGACATGATTGGTTGATGGTAGGTGGGGGTGGAAGGTCCTGAATATAAACACAAACTCACTTCCTTGACAACTTCCTTCACAACATCTCTGCTCTGCTCCGCGAAGTGTAAAAAGTATGTTTTCTCTGACTTCTGCGGAGTCCACAGCGCAGTAAACGCTGTACGGCCACTGCAGATATCGGATTGATCACGTAGAGCCTTTAAACCATTAGATTATGAGACAGGGTGAAGTACAAAGTTGTGCTATATATTAATTGGCTATGTCATAGCTATTTTCTAAAGATACATATTGATACATAACTAGCGCTAACACTTTTAATCTGCTAAAATTACAAATTAATGAGTGGATGGTGATTTCAGATCAAAAGTGAATGGCTCAGCTAAGGTACCTACATACACCATAGACATATACATATTTTACACACACACACGCACACACACACACACACACACACACGCTTGTTATTATTTTCGAAGTTTGGAACCCTAGAAAAGGATTTGGTGGTTTGATGGGGTAAGAAAAATTGTTTATATGACGTAGTATAGAACATAGTTTATAGTTAGAATGTGTGTTCTACTACCCTGTCCCTTTAAAGGAATAATCCCCTCAAAAACTATATTTTGCTACTTTTTCATTAGTCCACTGCTGATACAGTCCCAAAATGTATTGCATGTGAGCAATCAAGTTTTCAAGATATAGGACTTTCAAAAAGCAAATTGCAACTTGCCACATCATCATGATGATGCGTTTTGCATCATTAGATGATGTAGTCTAATTTTTCATTGAGGAAACAGAAAGGTGTCATAATGTTATTTTTTTCGAAAACATCCTTTCTTAATTTAAAAGTAATCCAAGACGTAATCATCAAATTTGTCTAAAGTATCTGCAATCTGATTACAATATTTTTGCCGGTAACGTAACTGATTACAGTTGCAGTTTTAAAAAAAATCGGATGACATGTAATCAGTTCATCCACAACCCTGCCTACATCTGCACCCAAGGATCATCACCAACACCAGCTGTGTCCATTCCGGAACCCTGAAGGAAATGGCCAAAAGGTCAGAACCCATCAATCAATCAAATCAATCAACCATGTTTTATTTGTATTCCAACCCCCAACCATGATGGCAGCATGACTATTGCATGCTGTGCTCCCATCCATAGACATACTTATATTTGACTATTCATGAATAATTCCTGTTCTATGTAATGCTGTGCTCCTACCAATCCACTCCTGTAAGTAGCACTCCTCAGACCCTTCCCAGCTGACAGGTTGAAAAAAGGTGGCGTTCCTGCCTGACTACATTGCAGACACCTGTCAGATCTCGCTTGGATATGTGTTCAACATATCAACTAACCACATCTTATGATAGAGCAATCTGATGGTCCACTGTGCAGTCGATGACGTGGCCCACAACCTTGATTGATGCAATGCAACGTGTGCAATGTAGTCAGGCAGGAATGCCACCAATGAGACCAGGGACTGTCACTTGAGCTGAGACAACATACAGTTGAAGTCGGAAGTTTACTTACACCTTAGCCAAATACATTTAAACTCAGTTTCTCACAATTCCTGACATTTAATCCTAATAAAAATTCCCTGTCCTTAGGTCAGTTATTTTAAGAATGTGAAACGTCAGAATATTAGTAGAGAGAATGATTTATTTCAGCTTTTATTTCTTTCATCACATTCCCAGTGGGTCAGAAGTTTACATACACTCAATTAGTATTTGGTAGCATTGCCTTTAAATAGTTTAACTTGGGTCAAACGTTTCGGGTAGCCTTCCACAAGCTTCCCACAATAAGTAGGTTGAATTTTGGCCCATTCCTCCTGATAGAGCTGGTGTAACTGAGCCAGGTTTGTAGGCCTCCTTGCTCACACACGCTTTTTCAGTTCTGCCCACACATTTTCTATAGGATTGAGGTCAGGGCTTTGTGATGGCCACTCCAATACCTTGACTTTGTTGTCCTTAAGCCATTTTGCCACAACTTTGGAAGTATGCTTGGGGTCATTGTCCATTTGGTAGACCCATTTGCGACCAAGCTTTAACTTCCTGACTGATGTCTTGAGATGTTGCTTCAATATATCCACATAATTTTCCTTCTTCATGATGCCATCTATTTTGTGAAGTGCAACAGTCCCTCCTGCAGCAAAGCACCCCCACAGCATGATGCTGCCACCCGCGTCCTTCACGGTTGGGATGGTGTTCTTCGGCTTGCAAGCAACCCCCTTTTTCCTCTGAACATAACGATGGTCATTATGGCCAAACAGTTCTATTATTGTTTCATCAGACCAGAGGACATTTCTCCAAAAATACTGCAGGTGAAGAAGCCGGATGTGGAGGTCCTGGGCTGGCGTGGTTACACGTGGCCTGCAGTTGATGTATTCTAGTGAATCTTTGTTTTAATTTCAACAACATTCAACTTGTGATGTCTTGCGCTACTTTCTAAGTTCTAGCTCAGACTCTGCTGGTGATCCGTTTAAATTGAGGAAAACAGTTAATGCACTGAAAAGGTGGAAATTCCACTCCTTTCCTGCCTAAGCAAATTGTTTCAGACTCTGGTATCATTACTGAGAAATATTAGATAAGTAATGCTTTTAATAAAACATTTATCATGGCAGGCTTTTTATTTGAAAGGAATTGTGGTTTAACTGACCCTGGTCATCCAGTTAACTGCCTGCCCCTCTCCCAACCTCTAGTTAGCTCGATGGAAGTCCCGTCAACTTCTAGTGAATCTTTGTTTTGATTTCAACAACTTTCTACTGGTGACGCTTTGTGCAAGATTGATGTAAAGAAATCCACTGGGGATGATTGCAGAATCTTCAACACATATTTTTAACCCTACATTTATTTCTGGAACCATCCACAGGGTCTGGAAGGTGGCTCATATACTCCTCCTTCACAGAAGTGCTGACCCATGTGACCTAAATAATCAATCGGCCCATTTCCAAACTCTCTTGCCTAGCAAAAATTCTAGAATCCTTAGTAAATACTCAACTTAGATCCTTTTTAACTATGAATTGTATTCTAAATGTACACCAGTCAGGTTCAATTTTTTTGGTTTTAAAGGATGTTCTTAATTGTTTGGATAAGAAGAAACACGGTGCGGTCCTTTTTATTGACCTGTCTAAAGCCTTCAACACTGTGGATCACTCACTACTTATTCAGAGGCTTTCAATTGGCCTGGACCAGGCTGCATGTAGCTGGTTTGAAACTATTTTAAAGGACAGAACACAGTGTGTGTTTACTGATGGTTTAAATCAGGTTTTCTGGACATAACAAAGGGGTGTCCCACAGGGATCAATTCTTGATCCTGTTCTTTTCACTATTTACATTAACAATATAGGTTTTTCTGTAACAAAAAAAAACTAACTTTCACCTGTATGCTGAGCAAACAGGGGACGTCCAGAGGACATTCGGCGACGTTCCCATTAGGTCCCTTGAGGCAACGTTATCCCACTGACGTTCTGAGAACGTTCTAAGAATGTCACGTGATGCTCCAAAGGGTACGTTCTCTGGACCTTTTTATAGTTCCCGGTTTGTCCCGGGGACGTTTTTAGAACATTATTGGGACGTTGTGTCATGGTCCCCTGAAGGTCCCCTGTCCATGACACAACATCCCAAGAACGTTCTAAAAACGTCTCCGGGATGTCCCCGGGACAAACAGGGAACTAGACAAAACCCCTCCAGGGGACCATAACACAAAGTCCTGACCACTTTACACAACCATTTTGTGACGTTCCAGGGACGTCCTAATGACTAAGTTTTGTTTGCTGGGTGCAGATTACACTGTGGTGTATGGTAATGCAGGTAAAACCAAGTATATGTTATTTTCCAAATCACATAAAAATGTATCTGATGATTTATGCATACCAGTGGAGGCTGCTGAGGGGAGGACGGCTCATAATAATGGTCAGAACGGAGCAAATGGAATGGCATCAAACACATGGAAACCATGTGTTTGATGTATTTGGTACCATTCCGCCAATTCCGATCCAGCCATTACCACGAGCCGGTTCTCCCCAATTAAGGTGCCACCAACCTACTGTGATGCATACATACTTTGGATGGTGCCCTCATTGACCGTCCTGTCTTTCCTTAAATAGCAGAATACAAATAATTTCATTACCTTACCTCCTTGTTAACCTATAGATGTATGGGTTACCGGACCCAGGCTCAGAAATGGTTAACTCTGGAGATCCCTACAATCTCCACTGAGTTGGGTAGATCTGCTTCTAGTTTATTTGCACCTTATGGGTGGAATGCTCTACAATACACTTTAAAATGTGAGGAATTGGTGCCTCTAGGGCATTTCAGACAGTTATTAAGGGATATTTTTAATGAAGAATGTGTCTGTTTTTTAAAAATTGTGTTTAGCTTTTTGTGTATTGTTGTGTAACATTATGTGTATTTTAATGTGTACAATAATGTGTAGTTTAATGTGTTTGTTGTATTTGTATGTGTATTGTGGTGCTATACAGGGCACATCTGGAAAAGAGACTTTGGTCTCAGCATTGACTCCCTGTCAAAATAAAGGTTAAATAGCTTCTGAAAGTAGCTACCTCTCCTCAGCAAACACCACAAAGAGAAAGAGAGAGAGCAAAGTGCAAGCTGCTGAACTGTTACTGCAGACCAAAGCAATACATCGCAGACCAATGAAAAGGGAACGAGAGAGAGCAAAGTGCAAGCTGCTGAACTGTTACTGCAGACCAAAGCAATACATCGCAGACCAATGAAAAGGGAACGAGAGAGAGCAAAGTGCAAGCTGCTGAACTGTTACTGCAGACCAAAGCAATACATCGCAGACCAATGAAAAGAGAAAGAGAGAGAGCAAAGTGCAAGCTGCTGAACTGTTACTGCAGACCAAAGCAATACATCGCAGACCAATTAAAAGAGAAAGAGAGAGAGCAAAGTGCAAGCTGCTGAACTGTTACTGCAGACCAAAGCAATACATCGCAGACCAATGAAAAGAGAAAGAGAGAGAGCAAAGTGCAAGCTGCTGAACTGTTACTGCAGACCAAAGCAATACATCGCAGACCAATGAAAAGGGAACGAGAGAGAGCAAAGTGCAAGCTGCTGAACTGTTACTGCAGACCAAAGCAATACATCGCAGACCAATGAAAAGGGAACGAGAGAGAGCAAAGTGCAAGCTGCTGAACTGTTACTGCAGACCAAAGCAATACATCGCAGACCAATGAAAAGAGAAAGAGAGAGAGCAAAGTGCAAGCTGCTGAACTGTTACTGCAGACCAAAGCAATACATCGCAGACCAATTAAAAGAGAAAGAGAGAGAGCAAAGTGCAAGCTGCTGAACTGTTACTGCAGACCAAAGCAATACATCGCAGACCAATGAAAAGAGAAAGAGAGAGAGCAAAGTGCAAGCTGCTGAACTGTTACTGCAGACCAAAGCAATACATCGCAGACCAATTAAAAGAGAAAGAGAGAGAGCAAAGTGCAAGCTGCTGAACTGTTACTGCAGACCAAAGCAATACATCGCAGACCAATGAAAAGAGAAAGAGAGAGAGCAAAGTGCAAGCTGCTGAACTGTTACTGCAGACCAAAGCAATACATCGCAGACCAATGAAAAGGGAACGAGAGAGAGCAAAGTGCAAGCTGCTGAACTGTTACTGCAGACCAAAGCAATACATCGCAGACCAATGAAAAGAGAAAGAGAGGAGAAGCTGTGCTCAATTCTTTTTTGCTTTACCAGTAATGGGCCCGCTGCCTGTGCGGACTGGACGCAACCAACAGCGTAATTGGAGCAGGGGGATCCAATCATGAAATCACTGTGGTGCAGAGCCACATAAAGCCAGTAGCTGCCAGACGCTTTACAGTGGGGATTTTTTCCCAATCAATCACCCCTCACTCTCTCACCCCTCTCTCCTTTCACCCCTCACTCTCTTTCATCTCTCTCTCTCCTCTTCTTTCACCCCTCGCGCTCTCTCACCCCTCTCTCCTCTCCTTTCACCCCCCCATCTCTCTCACCCCTCTCTCCTCTCCTTTCACCCCCCCATCTCTCTCACCCCTCTCTCCTCTCCTTTCACCCCTCTCTCTTTTTTGTTGTTGTTGTATTTTCTCCCCAATTTCGATCTTGTCTCATCGCTGCAACTCCCCAACGGGCTCAGGAGGCGAAGGTCGACTGAAATGATCATATGCGGCATAATCTATGTTCTTAATTTTCTTTGATCATTTCCGTGAGGATGAGGTTTAGTTTAACCAGAGTTTTACTATACACACAGACAAGTGCTGTACACACAATGCAATCTTGAGCTGCAGTATCAGGCCTCCTGTTTATTTAAAATGTTACGGTGAGGTTACCCATAGCACGTGTGGGTTTGCCAGAGGAAAATGTTGCCCAGTCTGATTAGCTTTTATAGTGGATTGCCATCAAGTACAGTGGGGAAAAAACAACTCTCTCTCTCTCTCTCTCTCTCTCTCTCTCTCTCTCTCTCTCTCTCTCTCTGTCTGTCTGTCTCTCTCTCTCTCTCTCTCTCTCTCTCTCTCTCTCTCTCTCTCTCTCCCTCCCTCTCTCTCTCTCTCTCTCTCTCTCTCTCTCTCTCTCTCTCTCTCTCTCTCTCTCTCTCTCTCTCTCTCTGTCTCTCTCTCTCTCTCTCTCTCTCTCTCTCTCTCTCTCTCTCTCTCTCTCTCTCTCTCTCTCTCTCTCTCTCTCTCTCTCTGTTTCCTCTCTCTCTCTCTCTCTCTCTCTCTCTCTCTCTCTCTCTCTCTCTCTCTCTCTCTCTCTCTCTCTCTCTCTCTCTCTCTCTCTCTCTCTCTCTCTCTGCAGGAGTGATGGGTAGAAGAATCGCTCTGTGCGTGCCGCTGCTCTGTGTTCACTGATCCTTGCTTCAAAACATTTAAATACCTGGAGGTCACCTACTCCAGTGTCCCCGTCAAGATGCCTGTAAAAACACTCACAGTCAAGCCCACAGCCACACCAGACTACCTTTACGTGAGTTCCTATGGGGGCTAGAATTTCTAAGGCCACAATGCCAATGTGCACATCGACATCATAAGGCTGCCTCTCAAAGTCTACAGAGCTGGGACTGAAAACAAACAAAAGATAACTATTGTAAAATATACCATGTCCGTAAAATGTATATGTATAAGCTGGAAGTAGAATCTTAAGTTTTGCTGTCCATTAGTTTACTCCAATTAGAGGATGGATGGTAGGGTTAGGGGAAAATAATCAAGGAAAATATATTTAAAAATATATATAATTTATATATACAGTATATTTACAAAAATATATGTGGGATTGGAAATGATGCAGACAATTACGTTGATGGAAGCCACAATCTATCTGCAATATTAAAGCTGATCTACCCCCTAACAAAATAAATAAATAAAATCTACAGAGCTGTGGTGATCCTAACTATTCACCTTTCCTCTGTTTCAGCTGAGGTGATCCTAACTATGGGAAACGTGAGTGTGACCAGAGCCCTGACTTCTGCAGAGGCTGTATAAATGCTGTATGGCAAATGCAGATTCCGGATTGACCGTGCAGCTCCTTTTAAGAGACGGATTGACCATGCAGCTCCTTTAGAAGACGGATTGACCGTGCAGCGCCTTTTAGGAGGCAGATTGACCGTGCAGCACCTTTTAGGAGACGGATTGACCATGCAGCACACTTTAGGAGACGGGTTGACCATGCAGCGCCTTTTAGGAGATGGATTGACCATGCAGCGCCTTTTAGGAGACGGATTGACCATGCAGCGCCTTTTAGGAGACGGATTGACCGTGCAGCACACTTTAGGAGACGGATTGACCGTGCAGCACCTTTTAGGAGACGGATTGACCGTGCAGCGCCTTTTAGGAGACGGATTGACCATGCAGCGCCTTTTAGGAGACGGATTGACCGTGCAGCGCCTTTTAGGAGACGGATTGACCATGCAGCGCCTTTTAGGAGACGGATTGACCGTGCAGCGCCTTTTAGGAGACGGATTGACCATGCAGCGCCTTTTAGGAGACGGATTGACCATGCAGCGCCTTTTAGGAGAAGGATTGACCATGCAGCGCCTTTTAGGAGACGGATTGACCATGCAGCGCCTTTTAGGAGACGGATTGACAATGCAGCGCCTTTTAGGAGACGGATTGACCGTGCAGCGCCTTTTAGGAGACGGATTGACCATGCAGCGCCTTTTAGGAGACGGATTGACCGTGCAGCGCCTTTTAAGAGACAGATTGAGTGTGCAGCGCCTTTCAGGAGAGAAGAAGTTAACCTCGCTCAGAGTCTGTCAGAACTTCCAAATAATCTAAAAGCCCATTTTTGCTTGATTCCGAAAATTCGGCCTTGCACTTCGTGAAGCAGCGCAGAGCTGTTGAGCAGAGCTGTTGTGAAGGAAGTTGTCAAGGAAGTGAGTTTGTGTTTACAGTGGGGGAAAAAGTGTTTAGTCAGCCACCAATTGTGCAAGTTCTCCCACTTAAAAAGATGAGAGAGGCCTGTAATTTTCATCATAGGTACACGTCAACTATCAGACAAAATGAGAAAAAAAATTCCAGAAAATCACATTGTAGGATTTTTAATGAATTAATTTGCAAATTATGGTGGAAAATAAGTATTTGGTCAATAACAAAAGTTTCTCAATACTTTGTTATATACCCTTTGTTGGCAATGACACAGGTCAAATGTTTTCTGTAAGTCTTCACAAGGTTTTCACACACTGTTGCTGGTTTTTTGGCCCATTCCTCCATGCAGATCTCCTCTAGAGCAGTGATGTTTTGGGGCTGTCGCTGGGCAACACAGACTTTCAACTCCCTCCAAAGATTTTCTATGGGGTTGAGATCTGGAGACTGGCTAGGCCACTCCAGGACCTTGAAATGCTTCTTACGAAGCCACTCCTTCGTTGCCCGGGCGGTGTGTTTGGGATCATTGTCATGCTGAAAGACCCAGCCACGTTTCATCTTCAATGCCCTTGCTGATGGAAGGAGGTTTTCACTCAAAATCTCACGATACATGGCCCCATTCATTCTTTCCTTTACACGGATCAGTCGTCCTGGTCCCTTTGCAGAAAAACAGCCCCAAAGCATGATGTTTCCACCCCCATGCTTCACAGTAGGTATGGTGTTCTTTGGATGCAACTCAGCATTCTTTGTCCTCCAAACACGACGAGTTGAGTTTTTACCAAAAAGTTATATTTTGGTTTCATCTGACCATATGACATTCTCCCAATCCTCTTCTGGATCATCCAAATGCACTCTAGCAAACTTCAGACGGGCCTGGACATGTACTGGCTTAAGCAGGGGACACGTCTGGCACTGCAGGATTTGAGTCCCTGGCGGCGTAGTGTGCTACTGATGGTAGGCTTTGTTACTTTGGTCCCAGCTCTCTGCAGGTCATTCACTAGGTCCCCCCGTGTGGTTCTGGGATTTTTGCTCACCGTTCTTGTGATCATTTTGACCCCACGGGGTGAGATCTTGCGTGGAGCCCCAGATCGAGGGAGATTATCAGTGGTTTGTATGTCTTCCATTTCCTAATAATTGCTCCCACAGTTGATTTCTTCAAACCAAGCTGCTTACCTATTGCAGATTCAGTCTTCCCAGCCTGGTGCAGGTCTACAATTTTGTTTCTGGTGTCCTTTGACAGCTCTTTGGTCTTGGCCATAGTGGAGTTTGGAGTGTGACTGTTTGAGGTTGTGGACAGGTGTCTTTTATACTGATAACAAGTTCAAACAGGTGCCATTAATACAGGTAACGAGTGGAGGACAGAGGGGCCTCTTAAAGAAGAACTTACAGGTCTGTGAGAGCCAGAAATCTTGCTTGTTTGTAGGTGACCAAATACTTATTTTCCACCATAATTTGCAAATAAATTCATAAAAAATCCTACAAAGGAATTTCCTGGAAATGTTTTTCTCAAGTTGTCTGTCATAGTTGACGTGTACCTATGATGAAAATTACAGGCCTCTCTCATCTTTTTAAGTGGGAGAACTTGCACAATTGGTGGCTGACTAAATACTTTTTTTCACCACTGTATACAGGACCTCCCGCCCCCACCTACCATCAACCAATCATGTCAATACAGAGCTATACGGAGTCCTCCGCATTGTTAAATAATTTGAGAGATGCACAGCGATGCGGTATGGAGCTTGATTGATTTGGACACTGCATGCCTCCGGAGGCTCCGTAATTGCTTCACACGCTCCATACGGAGCCTCTGGAGGCATGCAGAAGCCAAATCAATCAAGCTCCATATCGCATGGCTGTGCATCTCTCAAATTATTTAACAATGTGGAGGGCTCCGTTTAGCTCCGCAGTGACATGATTGGTTGATGGTAGGTGGGGGCAGAAGGTCCTGTATATAAACACAAACTCACTTCCTTGACAACTTCCTTCACAACATCTCTGCTCTGCTCCGCGAAGTGTAAAAAGTATGTTTTCTCTGACTTCTGCGGAGTCCACAGCGCAGTAAACGCTGTACGGCCACTGCAGATATCGGATTTATCACGTAGAGCCTTTAAACCATTAGGTTATGAGACAGGGTGAAGTACAAAGTTGTGCTATATATTAATTGGCTATGTCATAGCTATTTTCTAAAGATACATATTGATACATAACTAGCGCTAACACTTTTAATCTGCTAAAATTACAAATTAATGAGTGGATGGTGATTTCAGATCAAAACTGCTGATACAGTCCCAAAAATGTATTGCATGTGAGCAATCAAGTTTTCAAGATATAGGACTTTCAAAAAGCAAATTGCAACTTGCCTTAACATCATGACGATGCGTTTTGCATCATTAGATTATGTAGTCAAATTTTTCATTGAGGAAACAGAAAGGTGTCATAATGTAATTTTTTCGAAAACATCCTTTCTTAATTTAAAAGTAATCCAAGACGTAATCATCAAATTTGTCTAAAGTATCTGCAATCTGATTACAATATTTTTGCCGGTAACGTAACTGATTACAGTTGCAGTTTATTTTTTTAATCGGATGACATGTAATCAGTTCATCCCCAACCCTGCCTACATCTGCACCCAAGGATCATTACCAACACCAGCTGTGTCCATTCCGGAACCCTGAAGGAAATGGCCAAAAGGTCAGAACCCATCAATCAATCAAATCAATCAACCATGTTTTATTTGTATTCCAACCCCCAACCATGATGGCAGCATGACTATTGCAACAGAGGCAGTCCAGAGACACAACTGGGAAGGTGCTCCCATCCATAGACATACTTATATTTGACTATTCATGAATAATTCCTGTTCTATGTAATGCTGTGCTCCTACCAATCCACTCCTGTAAGTAGCACTCCTCAGACCCTTCCCAGCTGACAGGTTGAAAAAAGGTGGCGTTCCTGCCTGACTACATTGCAGACGCCTGTCAGATCTCGCTTGGATATGTGTTCAACATATCAACTAACCACATCTTATGATAGAGCAATCTGATGGTCCACTGTGCAGTCGATGACGTGGCCCACAACCTTGATTGATGCAATGCAACGTGTGCAATGTAGTCAGGCAGGAATGCCACCAATGAGACCAGGGACTGTCACTTGAGCCGAGACAACATACAGTTGAAGTCTGAAGTTTACTTACACCTTAGCCAAATACATTTCAACTCAGTTTCTCACAATTCCTGACATTTAATCCTAGTAAAAATTCCCTGTCCTTAGGTCAGTTATTTTAAGAATGTGAAACGTCAGAATAATAGTAGAGAGAATGATTTATTTCAGCTTTTATTTCTTTCATCACATTCCCAGTGGGTCAGAAGTTTACATACACTCAATTAGTATTTGGTAGCATTGCCTTTAAATAGTTTAACTTGGGTCAAACGTTTCGGGTAGCCTTCCACAAGCTTCCCACAATAAGTAGGTTGAATTTTGGCCCATTCCTCCTGATAGAGCTGGTGTAACTGAGCCAGGTTTGTAGGCCTCCTTGCTCACACACGCTTTTTCAGTTCTGCCCACACATTTTCTATAGGCTTGAGGTCAGGGCTTTGTGATGGCCACTCCAATACCTTGACTTTGTTGTCCTTAAGCCATTTTGCCACAACTTTGGAAGTATGCTTGGGGTCATTGTCCATTTGGTAGACCCATTTGCGACCAAGCTTTAACTTCCTGACTGATGTCTTGAGATGTTGCTTCAATATATCCACATAATTTTCCTTCTTCATGATGCCATCTATTTTGTGAAGTGCAACAGTCCCTCCTGCAGCAAAGCACCCCCACAGCATGATGCTGCCACCCGCGTCCTTCACGGTTGGGATGGTGTTCTTCGGCTTGCAAGCAACCCCCTTTTTCCTCTAAACATAACGATGGTCATTATGGCCAAACAGTTATATTTTTGTTTCATCAGACCAGAGGACATTTCTCCAAAAATTAAGATTTTTGTCCCCATGTGCAGTTGCAAACCATAGTCTGGCTTTTTTATGGCGGTTTTGGAGCAGTGGCTTCTTCCTTGCTGAGCGGCCATTCAGGTTATGTCGATATAGGACTTGTTTTACTGTGGATATAGATACTTTTGTACCGGTTTCCTCCAGCATCTTCACAAGGTTCTTTGCTGTTGTTCTGGGATTGATTTGCACTTTTCGCACCAAAGTACGTTAATCTCTAGGAGACAGAACGCGTCTCCTTCCTGAGCGGTATGACAGCTGCGTGGTCCCATGGTGTTTATACTTGCGTACCATTGTTTGTACAGATGAACATGGTACCTTCAGGCGTTTGGAAATTGCTCCTAAGGATGAACCAGACTTGTGGAAGTCTACAATTTTTTTCTGAGGTCTTGGCTGATTTCTTTTGATTTCCCATGATGTCAAGCAAAGAGGCACTGAGGTTGAAGGTAGGTCTTAAAATACATCCACAGGTACACCTCCAATTGACTCAAATTATATCAATTAGCCTATCAGAAGCTTCTAAAGCCATGACATCATTTTCTGGAATTTTCCAAACTGTTTAATAGTACAGTCAACTTAGTGTATGTAAACTTCTGACCCACTGGAATTGTGATACAGTGAATTATAAGTGAAATAATCTGTCTGTAAACAATTGTTGGAAAAATTACTTGTGTCATGCATAAAGTAGATGTCCTAACCGACTTGACAAAACTATAGTTTGTTAACAAGAAATTTGTGGAGTGGTTGAAAAACGAGTTTTAATGACTCCAACCTAACTTCCGACTTCAACTGTAGATCACACCAGCCCCTCTTCATTGGTCCTGTTCCGCTGCTCAGACATTGCATGCATAAACCAATGGTTGCGTGCCATGCCACTGACTGTGATTGCTATTACAGACAGTATGACGTGGTTTGCTGATAGGTAAAATACTTATCCAGGCATTGTAAGATCTGGCATGCGTCAGCAACATCTGAGCAGAGGAACACAACCTTGTTATTTTCCTACCATGAAAGAAGACTATATTTAGTCATAGAAGAGGCTAAAAAAATGTGTCTTAAAGAGCAGTTCAGGATTTTACAACTTGTTCCTTCACCCTGAAACTAGTCAATGTAGTCTACAATCAATGGAAGAGAATGGGGCATGTGTTCATGTTTTATTTATTTATACTTTAAGTGCTGCCTTTCTTCCCAGGAGCCTACTTGGTGTGTTAACTGATGACTGCTCATAACTTGCAGATAGTTGTTGACAAGTCAACCAGGATTAAAGGAAACTCCACCCAAAAATGATATTTTGGTGTTAGTTTCGTTAGTCCATTGTTGACATAGTCCCAAAATGTTTTGCATGTCAGCAATCAAGTTGTCAAGATATGTAACTTTCAAAATACAGAAATCATCCCCATATGATGCATCTTATGGTGTGTGATGGGTGATTTGAAGGAGTCAGGCGCAGGAGGGTAAATCACAGAATAACAGGATTTATTCCGGACTACAGAGTTACGCAGTAAAGCGTCAAAACAGTCCAGTGCGCAAAACAGGCACACTGGAACCAACAAGGCAACACGGGGGAAAATAACCCGGCGATACAAAATACAAGGAGCTCCACCGAGATTCACTATCCTCACAATAAATAATCACACACAAAGACAAGGGGGCAGAGGGAACACTTATGCAGGTACCGATGAGGGGATATGAACCAGGTGTGTGTAATAAACAAGACAAAACAAAGGAGAGGAGGAAGTCATGACATGGTGCTGCGTTTTGCGTCATATGATGCAAAATGCATCCTACAGGGATGATTTCTGTATTTTGAAAGTTACATACACTAAATGACCAAAAGTATGTGGACACTTGGTCGTCAAACATCTCATTCCAAAATCATGGGCATTAATATGGAGTTGGTCCCCCCCTTTGCTGCTATAATAGCCTCCACTCTTCTGGGAAGGCTTTCCACTAGATGTTGGAACATTGCTGCAGGGACTTCCATTCAGCCACAAGAGCACTGATGTTGGGCGATTATGCCTGGCTCGCAGTCGGCGTTCCAATTCATCCCAAAGGTGTTCAATGGGGTTGAGGTCAGGGCTCTGTGCAGGCCAGTCAAGTTCTTCCACACCAATCTCAACAAACCATTTCTGTATGGACCTCACTTTGTACACGGGGACATTGTCATGCTGAAACAGGAAAGGGCCTTCCCCAAACTGTTGCCACAAAGTTGGAAGCAAAGAATCATCTAGAATGTCATTGTATGCTGTAGCGTGAAGATTTCCCTTCACTGAAACTAAGGGTTCTAGTCCAAACCATGAAAAACTGCCCCAGACCATTATTCTTCCTCCACCAAACTTTACAGTTGGCACTATTCATTGGGGCAGGTATCCTTCTCCTGGCCTTCGCCAAACCCAGATTCGCTAGATGGTGAAGCGTGATTCATCACTCCAGAGAACACATTTCCACTGCTCCAGAGTCCAATGGCGGCGAGCTTTACACCACTCCAGCCGACGCTTGGCATTGCGCATGGTGATCTTAGGCTTGTGTGTGGCTGCTCGCCCATGGAAACCCATTTCATGAAGCTCCCGATGAACAGTTATTGTGCTGACGTTGCTTCCAGAGGCAATATGAAACTCGAAAGTGAGTGTTGCAACTGAGAATAGACGATATTTACGCGCTACGCGCTTCAGCCCTCGGCGGTACCGTTCTGTAAGCTTGTGTGGCCTACCACTTCGCGGCTGAGTCGTTGTTACTCCTAGACGTTTCCACTTCACAATAACAGCACTTACAGTTGACCAGGGCAGCTCTAACAGGGCAGAAGATTTATGAACTGACTTGTTGGCAAGGTGGCATCCTATGACGGTGCCACATTGACGGTCACTGAGCTCTTCATTAAGGCCATTCTACTGCCAATGTTTGTCTATGGAGACTGCATGGCTGTGTGCTCGATTTTATACACCTGTCTGCAATGGGTGTAGCTGAAATAGCCGAATCCACTAATTTGAAGGGGTGTCCACATGCTTTTGTATATATAGTGTACCTCAGTAAGTCACTGTGGTCTTCTGAGAGACAAGGACCTCAGTATGTCACCGTTGTCTTCTGAGAGACAGGGACCTCAGTAAGTCACTGTGGTCTTCTGATAGACAGGGACCTCAGTAAGTCACTGTGGTCTTCTGATAGACAGGGACTTCAGTAAGTCACTGTGGTCTTCTGAGAGACAGGTACCTCAGTAAGTCACTGTGGTCTTCTGAGAGACAGGGACCTCAGTAAGTCACTGTGGTCTTCTGAGATACAGGGACCTCAGTAAGTCACTGTGGTCTTCTGAGAGACAGGTACCTCAGTAAGTCACTGTGGTCTTCTGAGAGACAGGGACCTCAGTAAGTCACTGAAGCTGAATCTCATTCCCCTCATTTCACACTCACCATGAAATCACATTTCCTGGCTGGGAGTTTATGCCATTAGCCTTCTGGAAGTCAGCCATTCCCAACATTCCACCCCTGTCTGAGGGGGCATAGCCATCCAGAGCAGCTAAAACTGGTTATTTTGAGAAAGAGGCCTGAATACTGACAAGAGCACCATTAGGATTCCACAGATCAACATATTTTAGCACTGTCACAGATTCAACCACTCAGGGCTATAGGTTGTTCTTCTTAAAACAGCCACAAACTGTGCTAGAAGAACATACTCATCTAGTGGGATGTCTCAAAATGTTCCTATAAGCAGACATTAAGTAAAGAGCATGACAAAGCGTTACATGGAGTAATGGCGAGCTGCGGTGTCCAACTGGTTTTTAAAAAATGGCCACTTCTTGTTTAACTGCCTAGTTTGTATGACAGAAGCTCAAACAAAAATAACCTGGCAAGTTACCCATAACCCATAATGCATCCTACATTCCTTACAGCAAATGAACACCAATGTGCCAAATGACTGTGGCGGCAGGTAGCTTAGTGGTTAAGAGCTTTGTGCCAGTAACCGAAAGGTTGCTGGTTCTAATCCCCGAGCCGACTAGGTGAAAATCTTTCGATGTGCCCTTGAGCAAGGCACTTAACCCTAGTTGCTCTGGATAAGAGTGTCTGCTAAATTAAAAATTAACGGTCACACTTATTGCAAAGTTTGAAAAAGTGACACATCTTCAGGTTAGACACATGAGTTTGGCTAAAACATAATTCAAGTCTTGTAGATAGTGTTGTTTCATCAGGAGAGTAGACAACTAGTTTCTTGATGTGAAAAAAACAAATGACTCCTCAGAGATCATCAAGCGCTCTCCAAAAATAAACGGCCAAATGTTGCAGATGCCTTTTGGAGCACAAAAGACATAACCCTCAACTGGTTCAGTCCAAAAGGGGCGGTGACAGTGGTGTTTCGTTGACTCTCCTCCTCACCTGACGTCCACATTGTTTTCCCAGCTGATGAATGAAAGGACTTCAAGACAGCTCCAACTCCATCTAAATATGACGGGACAGAATTGGAGTGATGCATGTCTCCGGCCAGGGCTGTCTATAAATCAGAGCCCTGCCATGTGTCAACCCCCCCCTGTCAATCCCCTGAGCTATGAATGGCGAGGAATGTTCCGGTGACAGAGCAGTCATTGGGTGTCAGTCGGGGACATCCATTTTATCCTGTGGGAAATGTCTGGAGGAAGATGTATTTGCATGTTCCCCGTTTCAAATTGGATGTCACTGCACTTCATTGCCATTCTGGGCTGAAACCTGTCAGGAAACGGAAGGCTACTGTCACTAATATAACACAGCTGTCATTGTACCTATCAGTGTGACCAATTTCCTTTATGTCTTGTGCAATATGGCACAGTGCAGTTCATTGCTTTCCTTTATGTCTTGTGCAATATGGCACAGTGCAGTTCATTGCTTTCCTTTATGTCTTGTGCAATATGGCACAGTGCAGTTCATTGCTTTCCTTTATGTCTTGTGCAATATGGCACAGTGCAGTTCATTGCTTTCCTTTATGTCTTGTGCAATATGGCACAGTGCAGTTCATTGCTTTCCTTTATGTCTTGTGCAATATGGCACAGTGCAGTTCATTGCTTTCCTTTATGTCTTGTGCAATATGGCACAGTGCAGTTCATTGCTTTCCTTTATGTCTTGTGCAATATGGCACAGTGCAGTTCATTGCTTTCCTTTATGTCTTGTGCAATATGGCACAGTGCAGTTCATTGCCATAGCGCAGTGCTTCAAGGTTTGTGTTATTTTTAAAGGATGTATTCAAAATCCCTTCATGGTAGGACCATAGACCTAAACAGTATTTCATGAACATGACATCTGTTATTTAGAAAATTGAGAAAAAAAATATTTGTTTGTATCCCTCTAAAATAACTGATACGGAGAGCATCCTTGAATAGGGTGGCATTCTGTAGTGAGAGAGCATAGCTGGATACCTTGGATGATTCACTCTCTCTCACTACATCTCCTTGACATCTCCATGCTCTTTTGTTGTGTACACAACTGCCTGCGCTCCCTGGACTGGTGCACGCTTCCCGATCAGACGCCCGGGGTGAAACATTATATAATCTCTTGCCTTGATAATTAGATCCTCGTTTGAAAGCCAAAGCACACTGCTAACATCTGGGAAAAGGGAAAAACCTGTCAAATAAATTCATATCCTGTTTTCACAACTCTGGAAATAAATGCCTTTGTTTTCATTCAGGTTGTATGAAATATGTATGAAACATGACAGGATCATCGTTCCTGCTTTGTTGGGAAGGGCCCATAAATAAGCATTTCACTGTTAGTCTACACCTGTTGTTTACAAAGCGTGTGACAAATAACATTTGATTTGATTTGATTTTGATTTGTTCCCCATTAAACATTGTTCCAATTTCATGGCAATCCATCTACACTCCGGTTCCTATGTGTTTGCCTTAACAAAATACTCCATTGTGTTCATCTACTGTTCATCAACCCTTCCTAAACCATCAATCATATACTCCTTTATCAGTAATCCTTTTTCAGTTATCAATAGATGTCCAACTGTTCACCTACACTAAGGTGATCATAATCCATGATAATCTTAAATGATAGATGACTTGTTTTCTTTAGGTCAATATCTATACCTCTGTGGTAATCTATTGCTCTCTTTGGCATTTCTGTCCATCTATATCAGTCTTTGAGTTTAATGATGAGGTTGAAACCCTGGTTAGGGAAGTATAACATGAGCATACCCTGATTAAACCCTGGTTAGGGAAGTAGAACATGTAGCATACCCTGATTAAACCCTGGTTAGGGAAGTAGAACATGTAGCACACCCTGTTTAAACCCTGGTTAGGGAAGTAGAACATGTAGCATACCCTGATTAAACCCTGGTTAGGGAAGTAGAACATGTAGCATACCCTGATTAAACCCTGGTTAGGGAAGTAGAACATGTAGCACACCCTGATTAAACCCTGGTTAGGGAAGTATAACATGTAGCATACCCTGATTAAACCCTGGTTAGGGAAGTAGAACATGTAGCATACCCTGATTAAACCCTGGTTAGGGAAGTAGAACATGTAGCATACCCTGATTAAACCCTGGTTAGGGAAGTAGAACATGTAGCATACCCTGATTAAACCCTGTTAAGGGAAGTATAACATGTAGCATACCCTGATTAAACCCTGGTTAGGGAAGTAAAACACATAACATACCCTGATTAAACCCTGGTTAGGGAAGTAGAACATGTAGCATACCCTGATTAAACCCTGGTTAGGGAAGTAGAACATGTAGCATACCCTGATTAAACCCTGGTTAGGGAAGTAGAACATGTAGCATACCCTGATTAAACCCTGGTTAGGGAAGTAGAACATGTAGCATACCCTGATTAAACCCTGGTTAGGGAAGTATAACATGTAGCATTCCCTGATTAAACCCTGGTTAGGGAAGTAGAACATGAGCATACCCTGATTAAACCCTGGTTAGGGAAGTAGAACATGAGCATACCCTGATTAAACCCTGGTTAGGGAAGTAGAACATGCAGCATACCCTGATTAAACCCTGGTTAGGGAAGTAGAACACATAACATACCCTGATTAAACCCTGGTTATGGAAGTAGAACATGTAGCACACCCTGATTAAACCCTGGTTAGGGAAGTAGAACATGAGCATAACCTGATTAAACCCTGGTTAGGGAAGTAGAATATGTAGCCTACCCTTTATCCCTAACTACACTACCAGTCAAAAGTTTGGACACACCTACTCAGGGTTTTTCTTTATTTTTACAATTTTTTACGTTGTAGAATAATTGTGAACACATCAAAACTATGAAATAACACATATGGAATCATGTAGTAACCAAAAAAATACATTTTGATATTTGAGATTCTTCAAATAGCCACCCTTTGCCTTGATGACAGCTTTGCACACGCTTGGCATTCTCTCAACCAGCTTCATGAGGTAGTCACCTGGAATGCATTTCAATTAACAGGTGTGCCTTCGTAAAAGTTAATTTGTGAAATGTCTTTCCTTCTTAATCCGTTTGAGCCAATCAGTGGGGGTATACAGAAGATAGCCCATTTGGTAAAAGACCAAGTCCAGCTCAAATAACAAAAGAGAAACGACAGTCCATCATTACTTTAAGACATGAAGGTCAGTCAATACGGAACATTTCAGGAACTTTGAAAGTTTCTTCAAGCGCAGTCGCAAAAACCCTCAAGTGCTATGATGAAACTGGCTCTCATGAAGACTGCCACAGGAATGGAAGACCCAGCATTACCTCTGCTGCAGAGGATAAGTTCATTAGAGTTACCAGCCTCAGAAATTGCAGCCCAAATAAATGCTTCACAGAGTTCAAGTCACAGACACATCTCAACATCAACTGTTCAGAGGGGACTGTGTGAATCAGGCCTTCATGGTCGAATTGCTGCAAAGAAATCACTACTAAAGGACACCAATAAGAAGAAGAGAGCTGCTTGGGCCAAGAAACATGAGCAATGGACATTAGACCGGTGGAAATTGTTCCTTTGGTCTGGAGTCCAAATTGGAGATTTTTGGTTCCAACCGCCCGTGGGGAAGAGAGTGAGTTCCCACCATAAAGCATGGAGGGTGGGGTGCTTTGCTAGTGACACTGTCTGTGATTTATTTAGAATTCAAGGCACACTTAACCAGCATGGCTACCACAGCATTCTGCAGCAATACGCCATCCCATCTGGTTTTGGCTTAGTGCGAATATCATTTGTCTTTCATCAGGACAATAACCCAACACACCTCCAGGCTGTGTAAGGGCTATTTTACCAAGAAGGAGAGTGACGGAGTGCTGCATCAGATGACCTGGCCTCTACAATCCCCTGACCTCAACCCAATTGAGATGGTTTGGGATGAGTTGGACGGCAGAGTGAAGGAAAAGCAGCCAACAAGTGCTAAGCATATGTGGGAACTCCTTCAAAACTGTTGGAAAAGCATTCCAGGTGAAGCTGGTTGAGAGAATGCTAAGAGTGTGCAAAGCTGGTGGCTATTTGAAGAATCTCAAATATAAAATATATTTTGATTTGTTTAACACTTTTTTGGTTACTACATGATTCCATATGTGTTATTTCATAGTTTTGATGTCTTCACTATTATTCTACAATGTAGAAAATAGTAAAAATAAAGAAAAACCCTTGAATGAGTAGGTGTGTCAAACTTTTGACTGTGTCACGTTCGTTGAAGGACGGGTCAGACCAAGGCGCAGTGGGGAGAACAAGTATTTGATACACTGCCGATTTTGCAGGTTTTCCTACTTACAAAGCATGTAGAGGTCTGTAATTTTTATCATAGGTACACTTCAACTGTGAGAGACAGAATCTAAAACAAAAATTCAGAAAATCACATTGTATGATTTTTAAGTAATTCATTTGCATTTTATTGCATGACATAAGTATTTGATACATCAGAAAAGCAGAACTTAATATTTGGTACAGAAACCTTTGTTTGCAATTACAGAGATCATACGTTTCCTGTAGGTCTTGACCAGGTTTGCACACACTGCAGCAGGGATTTTGGCCCACTCCTCCATACAGACCTTCTCCAGATCCTTCAGGTTTCGGGGCTGTCGCTGGGCAATACGGACTTTCAGCTCCCTCCAAAGATTTTCTATTGGGTTCAGGTCTGGAGACTGGCCAGGCCACTCCAGGACCTTGAGATGCTTCTTACAGAGCCACTCCTTAGTTGCCCTGGCTGTGTGTTTTGAGTCGTTGTCATGCTGGAAGACCCAGCCACGACCCATCTTCAATGTTCTTACTGAGGGAAGGAGGTTGTTGGCCAAGATCTCGTGATACATGGCCCCATCCATCCTCCCCTCAATACGGTGCAGTCGTCCTGTCCCCTTTGCAGAAAAGCATCCCCAAAGAATGATGTTTCCACCTCCATGCTTCACGGTTGGGATGGTGTTCTTGGGGTTGTACTCATCCTTCTTCTTCCTCCAAACACGGCGAGTGGAGTTTAGACCAAAAAGCTCTATTTTTGTCTCATCAGACCACATGACCTTCTCCCCTTCCTCCTCTGGATCATCCAGATGGTCATTGGCAAACTTCAGACGGGCCTGGACATGCGCTGGCTTGAGCAGGGGGACCTTGCGTGCGCTGCAGGATTTTAATCCATGATGGCGTAGTGTGTTACTAATGGTTTTCTTTGAGACTGTGGTCCCAGCTCTCTTCAGGTCATTGACCAGGTCCTGCCATGTAGTTCTGGGCTGATCCCTCACCTTCCTCATGATCATTGATGCCCCACGAGGTGAGATCTTGCATGGAGCCCCAGACCGAGGGTGATTGACCGTCATCTTGAACTTCTTCCATTTTCTAATAATTGCGCCAACAGTTGTTGCCTTCTCACCAAGCTGCTTGCCTATTGTCCTGTAGCCCATCCCAGCCTTGTGCAGGTCTACAATTTTATCCCTGATGTCCTTACACAGCTCTCTGGTCTTGGCCATTGTGGAGAGGTTGGAGTCTGTTTGATTGAGTGTGTGGACAGGTGTCTTTTATACAGGTAACGAGTTCAAACAGGTGCAGCTAATACAGGTAATGAGTGGAGAACAGGAGGGCTTCTTAAAGAAAAACTAACAGGTCTGTGAGAGCCGGAATTCTTACTGGTTGGTAGGTGATCAAATACTTATGTCATGCAATAAAATGCAAATTAATTACTTAAAAATCATACAATGTGATTTTCTGGATTTTTGTTTTAGATTCCGTCTCTCACAGTTGAAGTGTACCTAGGATAACAATTACAGACCTCTACATGCTTTGTAAGTAGGAAAACCTGCAAAATCGGCAGTGTATCAAATACTTGTTCTCCCCACTGTATCTACCTCAATTACATCGTACCCCTGCACATGGACTCAGTACTGGTACCCTATGAGTATATCCAATTTATTACCTCGTACCCCTGCACATGGACTCACTGCTGGTACCCTGTGTTTATATAGCCAAGTTATCATTGACTCAGTACTGGTACCCTGTGTATATAGCCAAGTTATCATGGACTCAGTACTGGTACCCTGTGTATATAGCCAAGTTATCATGGACTCAGTACTGGTACCCTGTGTATATAGCCAAGTTATCATGGACTCAGTACTGGTACGCTGTGTATATAGCCAAGTTATCATGGACTCAGTACTGGTACCCTGTGTATATAGCCAAGTTATCATGGACTCAGTACTGGTACCCTGTGTATATAGCCAAGTTATCATGGACTCAGTACTGGTATCCTGTGTATATAGCCAAGTTATCATGGACTCAGTACTGGTACCCTCTCTCTGCATTGTTGGGAAAGGCCTGTAAGTAAGCATTTAACTGTTAGTGACAAATACAATTACCTCGACTAACATGTGCCCCCGCACATTGACTCGGTACCGGTAGCCCCTGTATATAGCCTCCCTACTGTTATTTTACTGCTGCTCTTTAATTATTAGTTTTAAAAAAATAATACTACTTGTCTATTTTTTACTTATTTTTCTTAAAACTGCATTGTTGGTTAAGGGCTTGTAAGTAAGCATTTCACTGTAAGGTCTACACCTGCATTTGGCGCAGGTGACAACTTACTGTGGTGGAAAATTCACTGTAGTTCTCCTCCTAACAAAAGAAGACGAGGCGATTGGAGAGACAAATTGCAATATAAACGACATGATATTCACACCTGACATTCTCAAACGGCTGTAACGCCGGCGCTCTGTAGTAATCATTGGCGGAACAGCAGGTGTCCCGGCCTCCACAGATTGCAGTTGCAGCCTCTCTTACACGACCCATATATACCTCAGCAACACCTGGTGTGTAGGAAATAATATCACCTAAATGTGGAACATTTGCTCGGGAAGAGGAATGTGGTGTTGTCACCATAAAAACCCGTTTAAGAATCGGATTTGTGAACTAACAAGAAAAGACGCTGTTCAAGGCCAAGATTACAGAAATATGATTGATTTGATTTATTTTATTGTCTTCAAGGCTGCCCAGCCCACATGGGCTTATAAGACACTGGATTTGCGGCAGCAAAATGAAATAATCATATACTGGACACTGAGTTTACCAGACATCAGGAACACCTTCTTAATATTGATTAGCTCCCCTTCCCTCACTTTGACCTCAGAACAGCCTCAATTTGTCAGGGCCATGGCCTCTATAAGGTGTCGAAACTGTTCCACAGGGATGCTGGCCCATGTTGACTCCAGTGCTTCCCACAGTTGTGTCAAGTTGGCTGGATGTCCTTTGGGTGACGAACCATTTTTGAAACACACGGGGAAATTGTTGAGCGTGAAAAACCCAGCAGAGTTGCATTTCTTGGCACAAACAGGTGCACCTGGCACCTACTACCATATCCCGTTCAAAGGCACATAAATATTTTGTCTTGCCCGTTCAACCTCTGAATGGCACACATACACAACCATGTCTCAATTGTCTCAAGGCTTAAAAATACTTATTTAACCTGTCTCCTCACCTTCATCTGCAATAATTAAAGTGGATTTAACAAGTGACATCAATAAGGGATCATCGCTTTAACCTGGATTCACCTGGACAGTCTATGTCATGGAAACAGCAGGTGTTCTTAATGTTTGTATACCCACTGTGTATAACAGAGTGAGATAACTAACCGAGTGAGATAACTAACCGAGTGACATAACTAACCGAGTGAGATAACTAACCGAGTGAGATAACTAACAGAGTGAGATAACTAACAGAGTGAGATAACAGAGTGGGATAACAAACAGAGTGAGATAACTAACCGAGTGAGATAACTAACAGAGTGAGATAACAGAGTGGGATAACAAACAGAGTGAGATAACAGAGTGGGATAACAAACAGAGTTAGATAACAGAGTGGGATAACTAACCGAGTGAGATAACTAACAGAGTGAGATAACTAACAGAGTGAGATAACTAACAGAGTGAGATAACTAACCGAGTGAGATAACAGAGTGAGATAACTAACCGAGTGAGATAACTAACCGAGTGAGATAACAGAGTGAGATAACTAACAGAGTGAGATAACTAACCGAGTGAGATAACTAACCGAGTGAGATAACTAACAGAGTGAGATAACAGAGTGAGATAACTAACAGAGTGAGATAACTAACCGAGTGAGATAACTAACAGAGTGAGATAACTAACAGAGTGAGATAACTAACAGAGTGAGATAACTAACAGAGTGGGATAACAAACAGAGTGAGATAACTAACAGAGTGAGATAACTAACAGAGTGAGATAACTAACCGAGTGAGATAACTAACAGAGTGAGATAACAGAGTGAGATAACTAACAGAGTGAGATAACTAACCAAGTGAGATAACAGAGTGAGATAACTAACAGAGTGAGATAACTAACCGAGTGAGATAACTAACAGAGTGAGATAACTAACAGAGTGAGATAACTAACCGAGTGAGATAACTAACAGAGTGAGATAACTAACCGAGTGAGATAACTAACAGTAGCAGTAACTACGGCATCCTTATTTTCCCTCTCCATTTTCTTGTAGCAGTGTCACGTTGTCATGAGGGATTAAATGACATGTTGAATCATGGTGTTTCATTTTCACTGAAGGTTGCAGGAGTGAAGATACATCAGTCATATATCAATTATGTTCTATTTTTTTTATGTTCTATTAAACTCAGGGAGCAGCTTCAATAACGTGTGACCCTCAGTGGTGTAACGGCTAAATATTGCACCCTGGAGCCTACTGCCATGATTGTTAGTGTTGATACTAATGACAGAGGCTCTGTCCCTCCTGAGTCAATGGGTCCCCTGGTTTTCACACACGCTACATTACAACAGAACACACTATGCATTTCAACTGCCATTTCAACCCAGTTACATTCACAATGTTTCTTAATCCTGGTCCCGGGGACCCAAAGGTGCGCACATTTTAGTTTTTTCCCCTATCACTAAACAGCTGATTCAAGTGATCAGCTTATCATCAAACGTTGATGATTTGAATCAGGTGTGTAGTGCTAGGGCTAAAACTACAACGTGGGCCCATTTGGGTCCTCAGGACCAGGATTAAGAAGCATTGTGTAACAGGGTTTGGTTGATCAGGGCCATGAAAACCACCAACAGTATTATGGGAGAACAACAGAGGTGCTTGTGTAAATCACAAATGCGATTGAAAATTAAATCATTGTTGGGTCATGCAGGATTTAGGATGGTCCCTTTGTTACATTAGTGATGGACATCAGTAGACACTGTGATATTGTGTGCCTTGTATGTTTTTTTAAATGGTTGTAAACAACATTTCTGTGGCAAATACAGATTGGAAACAAAATTAATAAGATGTCAAGATTTATTGTTGCCATGAATGCATGTTCACTAATTAGGCACCTCTTTTATTTGACGTGATGTATTTGTCCCTATTAATTAGCGGATGCTGAAAATGAGCAGGAAAAACTGTACGATTAGGACACACATTTGGCGAGTTTGTGAACATGAACATCTAATATGGTAGAAAGACCAATGAACGCTAAATATCTCTAGCTGTTACTATACCATACGGTCTAACGTCATATCTGAGTAGTGAAGCTATAGCAGATGATAGCTGTGAAATAAAACGCTGTCAAAGAACTGATCAGAGTATTTTACAGTGTCAGGCAGGTACTTTAATTCCCTAGAATGACACCGTTCTGCTTATTATGGGATGTGTAGAGTCAACTGGGGCTCTTCAAGTAAAGTGCCATCATACCTGAGCCTGTGACACGTTCTGTCTGTAGATTAACACTGTAATACATATTGGGGCTCTAGTTCAGATGTCAACAAAACATTTTCCTTCGCCATAACTTAACGTTAGTTTTGCATGTACCGATGCCTGCTCAGTTTTCCTCCCTCTGTACATCGAAGACGAATCGGTGTATGCTCCTTTCTTTTCTTGAAGACTGCAGTGAATGGTAATTACGCCGAACGCCCTTTTGGCGTAAAACGGATGATAATTACAGTTTAGCTGCAGACAGACGTCTCATGTTTGCGCTTAATTAAACTCACATAAAGATGAGGGGACTCCAGATAAGAGAGAGGGTGAATCCAGAAAGCATAACCAGGCTTTTGGAGTGATGGGAAGCTATAGACATAGAAAACTGAGTTACTAATAAACCACAGGCTAAATACTGAGCCCAAATGAAGCTTTTCACCTTTCATCACAGAAAAACATTATTAACGTGATTATTCTAATTCATCTGTATATTTTGGATGGGGGGGGATGTTACTTTTTCTCCTTGACCAGTAGAGGGGGTGACTACCCTCCATAGAACACAGATAATGTATACAAATCCATGGCAACAGTATTGCGCCATCGCAAACAAAAAATATGTCACAAATGTAGTATAGGGATTCTGATTCATCTCTGATGTCATTGGCAGATCAACCTTTTCTTATCTCTGCTTCTGCACAGGAAATGCTCCCAAATAAAGCTCACTGTAGCCTACAACATATGCATACTTACAGTTGTACAACTGGCGGCTCATGTGTTGGCATTGCTATTAAGCCCTTGTAAAGGGACGTGAACTGTACATTTATCAGTTTACTATATAAAAATGATTGCCAAATAATGTTGAGGGAATAACCACTGCCAGTGCCAGCAAACAAAACTGAAAGTGAACTGGTACATCTAATGCATTTTAGCCAGTGTACATGTAATCTATCCACTGAACACTATAAGAGGTAAAAACGCTGCTATTTGCTACTAAATGTACAATACTGTGTTTACTATATATATTAGAACAGATGGTTTCCTTTACTATATATATTAGAACAGATTATTACCTTTACTATATATATTAGAACAGATGGTTTCCTTTACTATATATATTAGAACAGATGGTTTCCTTTACTATATATATTAGAACAGATTATTACCTTTACTATATATATTAGAACAGATGGTTTCCTTTACTATATATATTAGAACAGATGGTTTCCTTTACTATATATATTAGAACAGATTATTACCTTTACTATATATATTAGAACAGATGGTTTCCTTTACTATATATATTAGAACAGATGGTTTCCTTTACTATATATATTAGAACAGATGGTTTCCTTTACTATATATATTAGAACAGATTATTACCTTTACTATATATATATATACACTACCGGTCAAAAGTTTCAGAACATCTACTCATTCAAGGGTTTTTCTTTATTTTTACTATTTTCTACATTGTAGAATAATAGTGAAGACATCAAAACTCTGAAATAACACATATGGAATCATGTAGTAACCAAAAAAGTGTTAAACAAATCAAAATATATTTTATATTTGAAATTCTTCAAATAGTGACAGCTTTGCACACTCTTGGCATTCTCTCAACCAGCTTCATGAGGTAGTCACCTGGAATGCATTTCAATTAACAGGTGTGCCTTCTTAAAAGTTAATTTGTGGAATTTCTTTCCTTCGTAATGCATTTGAGCCAATCAGTTGTGTTGTGACAAGGTAGGGGGAAGATAGCCCTATTTGGTAAAGACCAAGTCCAAAGTATGGCAAGAACAGTTCAAATAAGCAAAGAGAAATGACAGTCCATCATTACTTTAAGACATGGACAGTCAATATGGAAAATTCCAAGAACTTTTAAAGTTTCTTCAAGTGCTGTCGCAAAACCATCAAGCACTATGATGAAACTGGCTCTCATGAGGACCACCACAGGAATGGAAGACCCAGAGTTACCTCTGCTGCAGAGGATAAGTTCATTAGAGTTACCAGCCTCAGAAATTGCAGCCCAAATAAATGCTTCACAGAGTTCAAGTCACAGACACATCTCAACATCAACTGTTCAGAGGGGACTGTGTGAATCAGGCCTTCATGGTCGAATTGCTGCAAAGAAACCACTACTAAAGGACACCAAATCAAATCAAATCAAATCAAATCAAATTTTATTGGTCACATGCGCCGAATACAACAGGTGCAGACATTACAGTGAAATGCTTACTTACAGCCCTTAACCAACAGTGCATTTATTTTAAAGAAAAAAGTAAGAATAAAACAACAACAAAAAAGTGTTGAGAAAAAAAGAGCAGAAGTAAAAATAAAGTGACAGTAGGGAGGCTATATATACAATAGAATAAAGTGACAGTAGGGGAGGCTATATATACAGGGGGGTACCGTTGCATAGTCAATGTGCGGGGGCACCGGCTAGTTGAGGTAGTTGAGGTAATATGTACATGTGGGTAGAGTTAAAGTGACTATGCATAAATACTTAACAGAGTAGCAGCAGCGTAAAAAGTATGGGGTGGGGGGGCAGTGCAAATAGTCCGGGTAGCCATGATTAGCTGTTCAGGAGTCTTATGGCTTGGGGGTAGAAGCTGTTGAGAAGTCTTTTGGACCTAGACTTGGCACTCCGGTACCGCTTGCCGTGCGGTAGCAGAGAGAACAGTCTATGACTAGGGTGACTTTAAGTCTTTATGACTAGGGTGACCAATAAGAAGAAGAGACTTGCTTGGACCAAGAAACACGAGCAATGAACATTAGACCAGTGGAAATTTGTCTGGAGTCCAAATTGGAGATTTTTGGTTCCAACCGCTGTGACTTTGTGAGACGCGGTGTGGGTGAACATATGATCTCCGCTTTGCTGTTGACACTGATTTATTTAGAATTCAAGGCACACTTAACCAGCATGGCTACCACAGCATTCTACAGCGATACCCCATCCCATATGGTTTGGGCTTTAGGTAAGGGCTATTTTAACAAGAAGGAGAGTGATAGAGTGCTGCATCAGATGACCTGGCCTCCACAATCCCCCAACCTCAACCCAATTGAGATGGTTTGGGATGAGTCGATCAGCAGAGTGAAGGAAAAGCAGCCCACAAGTGCTCAGCATAAGTGGGAACTCCTTCAAGACTGTTGGAAAAGCATTCCAGGTGAAGTTGGTTGAGAGAATGCCAAGAGTGTGCAAAGCTGTCATCCAGGCTAAGGGTGGCTATTTGACAATTATTGACTGGTACTGTATATTAGAAGAGATGGTTTCCTTCACTATATATATTAGAGCAGATGGTTACCTTTACTATATATATATATTGGAACAGATGGTTTCCTTTACTATATACACTGCTCAAAAAAATAAAGGGAACACTAAAATAACACATCCTAGATCTGAATGAATGAAATAATCTTATTAAATGCTTTTTTCTTTACATAGTTGAATGTGCTGACAACAAAATCACACAAAAATTATCAATGGAAATCAAATGTATCAACCCATGGAGGTCTGGATTTGGAGTCACCCTCAAAATTAAAGTGGAAAACCACACTACAGGCTGATCCAACTTTGATGTAATGTCCTTAAAACAAGTCAAAATGAGGCTCAGTAGTGTGTGTGGCCTCCACGTGCCTGTATGACCTCCCTACAACGCCTGGGCATGCTCCTGATGAGGTGGCGGATGGTCTCCTGAGGGATCTCCTCCCAGACCCGGACTAAAGCATCCGCCAACTCCTGGACAGTCTGTGGTGCAACATGGCGTTGGTGGATGGAGCGAGACATGATGTCCTAGATGTGCTCAAATGGATTCAGGTCTGGGGAACGGGCGGGCCAGTCCATAGCATCAATGCCTTCCTCTTGCAGGAACTGCTGACACACTCCAGCCACATGAGGTCTAGCATTGTCTTGCATTAGGAGGAACCCAGGGCCAACCGCACCAGCATATGGTCTCACAAGGGGTCTGAGGATCTCATCTCGGTACCTAATGGCAGCCAGGCTACCTCTGGCGAGCACCTCTGGCCCCCCAAAGAAATGCCACCCCACACCATGACTGACCCACCGCCAAACCGGTCATGCTGGAGGATGTTGCAGGCAGCAGAACGTTCTCCACGGCGTCTCCAGACTCTGTCACGTCTGTCACATGTGCTCAGTGTGAACCTGCTTTCATCTGTGAAGAGCACAGGGCGCCAGTGGCGAATTTGCCAATATTGGTGTTCTCTGGCAAATGCCAAATGTCCTGCACGGTGTTGGGCTGTAAGCACAACCCCCACCTGTGGACGTCGGGTTACTCATACCACCCTCATGGAGTCTGTTTCTGACCTTTTGAGCAGACACATGCACATTTGTGGCCTGCTGGAGGTCATTTTGCAGGGCTCTGGCAGTGCTCCTCCTGCTCCTCCTTGCACAAAGGCGGAGGTAGCAGTCCTGCTGCTGGGTTGTTGCCCTCCTACGGCCTCCTCCACGTCTCCTGATGTACTGGCCTGTCTCCTGGTAGCGCCTCCATGCTCTGGACACTACGCTGACAGACACAGCAAACCTTCTTGCCACAGCTCGCATTGATGTGCCATCCTGGATGAGCTGCACTACCTGAGCCACTTGTGTGTGGGTTGTAGACTCCGTCTCATGCTACCACTAGATTGAAAGCACCGCCAGCATTCAAAAGTGACCAAAACTGAGAAGTGGTCTGTGGTCACCACCTGCAAAACCAGTCCTTTATTGGGGGGTGTCTTGCTAATTGCCTATAATTTCCACCTGTTGTCTATTCCATTTGCACAACAGCATGTGAAATGTATTGTCAATCAGTGTTGCTTCCTAAGTGGACAGTTTGATTTCACAGAAGTGTGATTGACTGTGTTGTTTAAGTGTTCCCTTTATTTTTTTGGAGCAGTGTATATATATTAGAACAGATGGTTTCCATGGTGCAGCAGGATCACTAGTACCAGGTCCTTGGCAGTCCTCTTCTGATTGGAGGACGTCGTCACCCGGGCTAAATTAATTAACTGATGGACTTCCATTCGTCACAGTCCGTGCTTCATCCATCACCAGGGAACACACACATAATGCAATGGCGCCATAAATTACGGCAGACTCCAGTGTCTGGGCCTCCACTAGAGATGACAGCGTCAGGCCCATGGATTAGCTGCCGTCACAGCCCATAACTCAAGGGGAAGTGCTGAAAATCGACTCCGTCTTTGCAATGAGAGATCAAAATGTTGGAGGTCAGTTCGGCAGCCGTTTGCCCTCACCGCCTTCATATGATCAATGTGGAGAAGAAGTACTTCAGTTCTCACACTTTTCACACGGACGTTTCCTATCGCTTGCCAAAAGCACTTGTAGGTAACACTTTATTCAAAGCCTGCATGCATAATACAATTGGGTGCAGTTATAAAGCATTGTTAGACATTGTAAGACTTGTCATGAGAATGTAGCGGCAGGTAGCCTAGCGGTTAAGAGTACTGGGCCAATAACAACTAGGTGAACCCGAGCCGACTAAGTGAGAACTCTGTCAATGTGCTCTTGAGCAAGGCAGTTAGCTCTAGTTGCTCTGGATAATTGTCAGACTCCAGCCACCCTAGTCATAGACTGTTCTCTCTGCTACCGCACGGCAAGCGGTACCGGAGCGCCAAGTCTAGGTCCAAAAGGCTTCTTAACAGCTTCTACCCGCAAGCCATAAGACTCCTGAACAGCCAATCATGGCTACCCGGACTATTTGCCCCCCCACCCCACCCCCACCCCCTCTTTTACGCTGCTGCTACTCTGTTTATTATCTATGCATAGTCACTTTAACTCTACCCACATGTACATATTACCTCAATTACCTCGACTAACCGGTGCCCCCGCACATTGACTCTGTTCCGGTACCCCCTGTATATAGCCTCCCTACTGTTATTTTATTTGACTGCTGCTCTTTAATTATTTGCTATTTAAATGTTTTACTTATCTATTTCTTTTTTTATTTTCTTAAAACCGCATTGTTGGTTAAGGGCTTGTAAGTAAGCATTTCACTGTAAGGTCTACACCTGTTGTTTTCGGCGCATGTGGCAAATACAATTTGATTTGATTTGATTAGTTGCTCTGGATAAGAGCATCTGCTAAATGACATAAACGTATGACACTTTTGTGTTGTCTTATGATCATCTCTTAACGATCTGGACAGAATAACAGCCATTTTGAGCCGGCTGAAATGCTTATACATAGAGCTAGAGAAACATATTATAGGCCTTATGATAATATATTATACTGGCTCATACATGCTTATAACAAGCTACCAAGCAGTATACTTGCAGCCTTTATCAAGTAAATTGTTACCCACTTGTCTACTCTCAATACTCCTTGTTGTTACATAGATGTTTCATTATATTTATTCGACCCTTATTTTAGCTGGTATGTTGGCTCAGAAGAACACATTGTTTACACCAAGAGAGTGACTTGGGTATTATATAGTCAGATTAATGATAGCGCAAGTAAGTGAATTAGGTTTTTCCTCATTTGGCAGTGTGTGGGCCTCCATGCCAATGCATCAATTTAACTATTCATTTAGATGTTCTATTACATTTGAAAGAAGGGAAGATTGGACTCCAGCATTGCTTCTTGAATATATTACCTGGATATGAAAATGTGACAGCCGTGACTAACTCCGTGGTTAAGAAGTACAATAACACCACATTTATTTTTTTATGAAAGTAATTCTCCTTTAATTGACACCAAGTAGGCTAAGGATATTACTTAAAATAAACGATTATGAGCTCTTTAAAATGATGAGAAGCAAAGTGTAGAATTCTTCAGGCATTTAGAGTATAGAGTATGTCCAAGTGTAGAGTAGAGAGTGTATATTTCCTGTGAGGGATCGGAACATCAATAATAGCGCACCGTGAGGGGATCAATAAAGTTGTTCTAACAAAATAAATAAATAAAAATATCGATTGACATAATGAAATTAAGAAATTGATTTATAGACTACAGGAGTAGTCTTACAAAGTTCAGTTTGACCATCTCAGGGGTAGCCTAGTCTTACAATGTTCAGTTTGAATTCATCTCAAATGTGAATAGACAGTTTTGATACTATGTACAGTAGTTAACATGTTTTTACTTTGATATCTAGAAAATCATACAGCACCAGTCTGTCACGCCCTGACTCAGGGGACTCGTATATGTTGAGTCAGGGTGTGTATATTCGTTGTTGTGTATGTTCTATGTGGTGTTTCTAGTATGTATAGATCTATGTTGTGGTTCCCAATCAGAGGCAGCTGTCGCTCGTTGTCTCTGATTGGGGATCATGCTTAGGCAGCCGATTGGCACTGTTTAGTTGTGGGATCTTGTTCCGTGTTGGAGGCTTGTATTGTTGTTAGCCTGAGGACTTCACGTTTCGTTTGGTTTGTTGTTTTGTCGCATTTCACGCTGCGCCTTGGTCTGACCCGTCCTTCAACGAACGTGACAGAAGATCCCACCAAACACGGACCAGGCAGCGTGCCCAGGAGGACCGTACACCCTGGACACAGGTGGGGAAGATTTGGTCATGGGAGGAGATATTTGCGAGAGAAGGACCCTGGGCGAAGAAGGAAGCCCAGGCAGGAGAGGAGCAACGGCAACACGGAAGCCGGCTGAGGAGGAAGCCTGAGAAGCAGCCCCAATAAAACATTTTGTGGGGGCTAAAGGGGTGGTCGGGGAGCGAGAGAGAAGAGCCCCGACCACTGCACCCGGTTGGTTTCCAGATTGGGTCCCTACGACCATGGGAAGAGGAGTGGGAACAGTATTATACTGAGGAGTCGGAGGATGACGACGATGACAAGTTTCTGTTCCCTAACTCGTGGGGGCTCCCGGAGGAGCCCTTACAGGAGGAGGAGTGCCGGGTAAGAGAGGAGGCCACCATATTACGGGGGCTGTTAGATAGTATAGAGCGGGAGAGAGCCATTCAGGAGGAGGCACTGCAGGAGGCGCGTAGGGAGAAGGAGGAAGTAGAGGCACGGCGAGAGGAGCTGGTTAGACAGCAGAAGGAGCGGGGGTCAATAAAGGAACCCAGTCCTGCTCCTCGCACCAAGCCAGTGGTGCGCGTCGCCAGTCCGGCCCGGCCTGTTCCTGCTCCTCGCACCAAGCCAGTGGTACGTGGTCCCAGTCCGGCCCGGCCTGTTCCTGCTCCTCGCACCAAACCAGTGGTGCGCGTCGCCAGTCCGGTACGGCCCGTGCCTGCTCTCCGCACCAAGCCAGTGGTGCGCGTCGCCAGTCTGGCCCGGCCCGTTCCTGCTCCTCGCACCAAGCCAGTGGTGCGTGTGCCTAGTCCGGTCCGGCCCGTGCCTGCTCCTCGCACCAGACTAGTGGTGCGTGTGTCCAGTCCGGCACGGCCCGTGCCCATTCAGCGGCTCCACTCAGGAGCCAGAGCAGTCCGTTCCACCGGTGCCTAATCCAGCTCCGGTCAGCTGCTCCACTCTGGAGCCAGAGCAATCCGCTCCACCGGGATCAAGTCCAGCTCCGGTCAGCAGCTCCACTCCGGAGCCAGAGCAGTCCGCTCCACCGGTGCCTGATCCAGCTCCGGTCAGCTGCTCCACTCCGGAGCCAGAGCAATCCGCTCCACCAGGGTCAGTCCAGCTCCGGTCAGCGGCTCCACTCCGGAGCCAGAGCAGTCCGCTCCACCGGTGCCTGATCTAGCTCCGGTCAGCTGCTCCACTCCGGAGCCAGAGCAATCCGCTCCACCGGGGTCTAGTCCAGCTCCGGTCAGCGGCTCCACTCCGGAGCCAGAGCAGTCCGCTCCACCGGTGCCTGATCCAGCTCCGGTCAGCGGCTCCACTCCGGGGCCAGAGCAGTTCGCGCCACAGGTGCCTGATCCAGCTCCGGTCAGTGGCTCCACTCCGGAGCCAGAGCAGTTCGCTCCACCGGTGCCCAGTCCAGCTCCGGTCAGCGGCTCCAGTCCGGAGTCTGAGCAGCCCGCTCCACCGTCGTCTGGTCCAGCTCCAGTCAGCGGCTCCAGTCCAGACCCAAACGTCAGCCCCTCTCCAGGTTCGGGGTCTACCACACCAGGGTCCAGACAGGGCATGGAGTATCGTGGGAGGAAAGATAGGGGAAGCAGCACGCCGAGGTCCAGACCAGACCAAGGGCGCAACAGGGAGGCGGAGAGTAAGAAGTCGTCACGCCCGGAGCCGGATCCGCCTCCGAGGCGGAATGCTGTTAGGTGAAGGTTGTGCGGTCGGAGTCCGCACCTTTGGGGGGAGGGGGGGGTACTGTCACGCCCTGACTCAGGGGACTCGTATATGTTGAGTCAGGGTGTGTATATTCGTTGTTGTGTATATTCTATGTGGTGTTTCTAGTATGTATAGATCTATGTTGTGGTTCCCAATCAGAGGCAGCTGTCGCTCGTTGTCTCTGATTGGGGATCATACTTAGGCAGCCGATTGGCACTGTTTAGTTGTGGGATCTTGTTCCGTGTTGAGGCTTGTTTTGTGTTTAGCCTGAGGACTTCACGTTTGGTTTGGTTTGGTTGTTGTTTTGTCGTGTGTTTATCAGTTAATAAACATGTACGCATTTCACGCTGCGCCTTGGTCTGACCCGTCCTTCAACGAACGTGACACAGTCAAAAGTTTGACACACCTACTCATTCAAGAGTTTTTCTTTATTTTGACTATTTTCTACATGGTAGAATAATAGTGAAGTCATCAAAACTATGAAATAACACGTATGGAATCATGTAGTAACCAAAAAAGTGTTAAACAAATCAAAATATATTTTATATTTGAGATTCTTCAAATAGCCACCAGCTTTGCACACGCTTGGCATTCTCTCAACCAGCTTCACCTGGAATGCTTTTCCAACAGTCTTGAAGAAGTTCCCACATATGCTGAGCACTTGTTGGCTGCTTTTCCTTCACTCTGCTGTCCAACTCATCCCAAACCATCTCAATTGGGTTGAGGTTGGGTGATTGTGAAGGCCAGGACATCTGATACAGCACTCCATCACTCTCCTTGGTCTAATAGCCCTTACACAGCCTGGAGGTGTGTTGGGTCATTGTCCTGTTGAAAAACAAATTAGAGTCCCACTAAGCACAAACCAGATGGGATGGCGTATCGCTGCAGAATGCTGTGGTAGCCATGCTGGTTAAGTGTGCCTTGAATTCTAAATAAATCACAGACAGCGTCAACAGCAAAGCACCCCCACAGCATAACACCTCCTCCTCCATGCTTCACTGTGGGAACCACACATGCAGAGATCATCCGTTAACCTACTCTGCGTCTCACGAAGACACGGTGGTTGGAACCAAAAATCTCAAATTTGGACTCATCAGGCCAAAGGACAGATTTCCACCGGTCTAATGTCTATTGCTCGTGTTTCTTGGCCCAAGCAAGTCTCTTCTTCTTATTGGTGTCCTTTAGTAATGGTTTCTTTGCAGCAATTCGACCATGAAGGCCTGATTCACGCAGTCTCTTCTGAACAGTTGATGTTGAGATGTGACTGTTACTTGAACTCTGTGAAGCATTTATTTGGGCTTCAATCTGAGGTGCAGTTAACTCTAATGAACTTATCCTCTGCAGTAGAGGTAACTCTGGGTCTTCCTTTCCTGTGGCGGTCCTCGTGAGAGCCAGTTTCATCCAATCACTTTATGGTTTTTGTGACTGCACTTGAAGAAACTTTCAAAGTTCTTGAAATGTTTCATATTGACTGACCTTCATGTCTTAAAGTAATGATGGACTATCATTTTTCTTTGCTTATTTGAGCTGTTCTTGCCATAATATGGACTTGGTCTTTTACCAAATAGGGCTATCTTCTGTATACCACCCCTACCTTGCTAACATTGTGCAAAGCTGTCATCAAGGCAAAGGGTGGCTACTTTGAATCTCAAATATAAAATATATTTTTTGTTTAACACTTTTTTGGTTACTGCATGATTCCATATGTGTTATTTCGTAGTTTTGATGTCTTCACTATTATTCTACAATGTAGAAAATAGTAAAAATTAAGAAAAACCCTTGAATGGAACCCATCTCGTCCAAAAAGTTGACTCAAGTTTGCCAAAAAGCACCTGGATGATCATCAAGACTCTTGGAAGAACGTTCTATGGACAGATGATTCAAAAGTTTAACGTTTTGGACGACATGGTCCAGTAATGCCTGGCGAAAACCAAACTCTGCATTCCACAGTAAGAACATCATACCAAAGGTCAAGCATGGTGGTGGTGGTGGGATGGTTTGGGGATGCTTTGCTGCCTCAGGACCTGGACGACTTGCCTTAATAGAAGGAACCATGAATTCTGCTCTGTATCAGAGAATTCTACAGGAGAATGTCAGACCATCTGTCTGTGAGCTGAAGCTGAAGCGCAGCTGGGTCATGCAGCAAGACAATGATCCAAAACACACAATCAAGTCTACATGAAAATTGCTAAAAAGCAACAAATTGGAAGTTTTGGAATGGCCTAGTCAAAGTCCAGACCTAATCCCAATTGAGATGTTGTGGCAGGACTTGAAACGAGCAGTTCATGCTTGAAAACCCACACGTCACTGAGTTAAAGCAGTTCTGCATGGAAGAGTGGGCCAAAATTCCTCCACAGCGACGTGAGAGACTACAGGAAGCATTTGGTTGGAGTCATTGCAGCTAAAGGTGGCACAACCAGTTATTGAGTGTAAGGGGGCAATTACTTTTTCACACAAGGGGAATTGGGTGTTGCATAACTTTGATTATGAAATAAATATTTAATTGTTGTGTTATTTGTTCACTTATGTTCCCTTTATCTAATATTAGGTTTTGGTTGAAGATCTGATAACATTCAGTATCACAAATATGCAAAAGTAGAGAAAATTAGAAAGGGGGCAAATACTTTTTCATAGCACTGTACATATACAGTGGGGGAAAAAAGTATTTAGTCAGCCACCAATTGTTCATGTTCTCCCACTTAAAAAGATGAGAGAGGCCTGTAATTTTCATCATAGGTACACGTCAACTATGAGAGACGGAATCTAAAACAAAAATCCAGAAAGTCACATTGTATGATTTTTAAGTAATTTAATTTGCAAATTTATTGGATGACATAAGTATTTGGTCACCTACAAACAAGCAAGAATTCCGGCTCTCACAGACCTGTAAGTTTTCTTTAAGAAGCCCTCTGTCCTCCACTCGTTACCTGTATTAACTGGCACCTGTTTGAACTCGTTATCTGTATAAAAGACACCTGTCCACAACACTCAAACAGTCACACTCCAAACCTCCACAATGGCCAAGACCAGAGAGCTGTGTAAGGACATCAGAGACAAGATTGTAGACCTGCACAAGGCTGGGAGGGCTGAACAGGCAATAGGCAAGCAGCTTGGTGTGAAGGAAACAACTGTGGGAGCAATTATTAGGAAATGGAAGACATTCAAGATGACGGTCAATCTCCCTCGGTCTGGGGCTCCATGCAAGATCTCACCCTCGTGGGGCATCAATGATCATGAGGAAGGTGAGGATAAACCCAGAACTACATGGGGACCTGGTCAATGACCTGAAGAGAGCTGGGACCACAGTCTCAAAGGAAACCATCAGTAACACACTACACCGTTATGGGATTAAAATCCTTCAGCGCACGCAAGGTCCCCCTGCCCAGTGCATGTCCAGGCCCGTCTGAAGTTTGCTAGAGTGCATCTGGATGATCCAGAAGAGGAATGGGAGAAGGTCATGTGGTCAGATGAAACCAAAATAGAGCTTTTTGGTTAAACTCAACTCGTTGTGTTTGGAGGACAAAGAATGATGAGTTGCAACCAAAGAACACCATACCAACTGTGAAGCATGGGGGGTGGAAACATCATGCTTTGGGGATGCTTTTCTGCAAAGGGGACCAGGACGACTGACTGTATTGAGGGAAGAATGGATGGGGCCATGTATCGTGAGATTTTGGGAAAACCTCCTTCCTCAGCAAGGGCATTGAAGATGGATCGTGGCTGGGTCTTCCAGCATGACAAGATCCCGAAACACACAGCCAGGGCAACGAAGGAGTGGCTTCGTAAGAAGCATCTCAAGGTCCTGGAGTGGCCTAGCCAGTCTCCAGATCTGAACCCCATAGAAAATCTTTGGAGGGGAGCTGAAAGTCCGTGTTGCCCAGCGACAGCCCCAAAACATCACGGATCTAGAGGAGGTCTGTATGGAGGAGTGGGCCAAAATCCCAGCAACAGTGTGTGCAAACCTGGTGAAGACCTACAGGAAACGTTAGACCTGTGTCATTGCAAACAAAGGGTTTATATAACAAAGTATTGAGAAGCTTTTGTTATTGACCAAATACTTATGTCACAATAAATGCAAATTAATTACTTAAAAATCATACAATGTGATTTTCTGGATTTTTTGTTTTGATTTGTCTGTCATAGTTGAAGTGTACCTATGATAAAAATGACAGGCCTCTCTCATCTTTTTAAGTGGGAGAACTTGCAAAATTGGTGGCTGACTAAATACTTTTTTCCCCCACTGAAACATAAAAACGAACAAAAATACATACATATATACATACATACATACATACATACATACATACATACATACATACATACATACATACATACATACATACATACATACATACAGCTGAAGTCTGAAGTTTACATACACCTTAGCCAAATACATTTAAACTCAGTTTTTCACAATTCCTGACATTTAATCCTAGTAAACATTCCCTGTCTTAGGTCAGTTAGGATCACCACTTTATTTTAAGAATGTGACATGTCACTATTTGTTAGCATTGGCCACAGATGTTCTATAGGCTTGAGGTCAGGGCTTTGTGATGGCCACTCCAATACCTTGACTTGGTTGTCCTTGAGCCATTTTGCCACAACTTTGGAAGTAATGCTTGGGGTCATTGTCCATTTGGAAGACTCATTTGCGACAAAGCTTTAACTTCCTGACTGATGTCTTGAGATGTTGCTTCAATATATCCACATAATTTTCCTTCCTCATGATGCCATCTATTTTGTGAAGTGCACCAATCCCTCCTGCAGCAAAGCACCCCCACAGCATGATGCTGCCACCCCTGTGCTTCACGGTTGGGATGGTGTTCTTCGGCTTGCAAGCGACCCCCTTTTTCCTCCAAACATAACAATGGTCATTATTGCCAAACAGTTCTATTTTTGTTTCATCAGACCAGAGGACATTTCTCCAAAAAGTATGATATTTTGTCCCCATGTGCAGCTGCAAACCGTAGTCTGTTTTTTTATGGCAGTTTTGGAGCAGTGGCTTCTTCCTTGCTGAGCGGCCTTTCAGGTTATGTCGATATAGGACTCGTTTTACTGTGGATATAGATACTTTTGTACCTGTTTCCTCCAGCATCTTCACAAGGTCCTTTGCTGTTGTTCATCTCTAGGAGACAGAACGCGTCTCCTTCCTGAGCGGTATGACAGCTGCGTGGTCCCATGGTGTTTATACTTGCGTACTATTGTTTGTACAGATGAACATGGTACCTTTAGGCGTTTGGAAATTGCTCCAAAGGATGAACCAGACTTGTGGAGGTCCACAATCTTTTTTCTGAGGTCTTGGCTGATTTCTTTTGATTTTCCCATGATGTCAAGCAAAGAGGCACTGAGGTTGAAGGTAGGCCTTGAAATACATCCACAGGTACACCTCCAATTGACTCAAATGATGTCAATTACCCTATCAGAAGCTTCTAAAGCCATGACATAATTTTCTGGAATCTTCCAAGCTGTTTAAAGGCACAGTCAACTTAGTGTATGTAAACTTCTGACCCACTGGAATTGTGATACAGTGAATCATAAGTGAAATAATCTGTCTGTAAACAATTGTTGGAAAAATTACTTGTGTTATGCACAAAGTAGATGTCCTAACCGACTTGCCAAAACTATAGTTTGTTAACAAGACATTTGTGGAGTGGTTGAAAAACGAGTTTTAATGACTCCAACCTAAGTATATGTAAACTTCCGACTTTTACTGTACATACACATAAATACATATACATACTGTACATATATATACATATCCTTTTAAAAAATATATTTTCCTTCATTACTTTCTAACCATACCACCCCTCCCCTAATTGGAGTAAACTAGTGAACAACAACGCTTAGGCCTCTAATTCCAGATAAGAATTTTGTATAATCATTTAAATTGAAACATTTTAAGGTTTGAATCCAGTATCGTTTTGCATATCAGTTCATAAACCATGTGCCATGGAATCGGTACGTCAAAAATCTCTTCCCAACTATTTTGCAATCTACAGTGCCTTGCAAAAGTATTCATCCCCCTTGGCGTTTTTCCTATTTTGTTGCATAACAACCTGTATTTTAAATGGATTTTTATTTGGATTTCATGTAGTGGACATACACAAAATAGTCAAAATTGGTGAAGTGAAATGAAAAAAATTACTTATTGAAAATAAATAACGGGAAAAGTGGTGCGTGCATATGTATTCACCCCATTTGCTATGAAGCCCCTAAATAAGATCTGATGCAACCAATTACCTTCAGAAGACACATAATTAGTTAAATAAAGTCCACCTGTGTGCAATCTAAGTGTCACATGATCTCAGTATATATACACACCTGTTCTGAAAGGCCCCAGAGTCTGCAACACCACTAAGCAAGGGGCACCACCAAGCAAGCGGCACAATGAAGACCAAGGAGCTCTCCAAACAGGTCAGGGACAAAGCTGTGGAGAAGTACAGATCAGGGTTGGGTTATGAAAAAATTTCCAAAACTTTGAACATCCCACGGAGCACCATTAAATCCATTAATAAAAAATTGAAAGAATATGGCACCACTACAAACCTGCCGAGAGAGGGCTGCCCACCAAAACTCACGGACCAGGCAAGGAGGGCATTAATCAGAGAGGCAACAAAGAGACCAAAGATAACCCTGAAGAAGCTGCAAAGCTCCACAGCGGAGATTGGAGTATCTGTCCATAGGACCACTTTAAGCCGTACACTCCACAGAGCTGGGCATTACGGAAGAGTGGCCAGAAAAAAGCCATTGCTTAAAGAAAGAAATAAGCAAACATGTTTGGTGTTCGCCAAAAGCCATGTGGGAGACTCCCCAAACATATGGAAGAAGGTACTCTGGTCAGATGAGACTAAAATTGGCCATCAAGGAAAACGCAATGTTTGGCGCAAACCCAACACCTCTCATCACCCCGAGAACACCATCCATGGTGGTGGCAGCATCATGCTGTGGGGATGTTTTTCATCGGCAGGGACTGGGAAACTGGTCAGAATTGAAGGAATGATGGATGGCGCTAAATACAGGGAAATTCTTGAGGGAGACCTGTTTCAGTCTTCCAGAGATTTGAGACTGGGACAGCGGTTCACCTTCCAGCAGGACAATGACCCTAAGCACACTGCTAAAGCAACACTCAAGTGGTTTAAGGGGAAACATTTAAATGTCTTGGAATGGCCTAGTCAAAGCCCAGACCTCAATCCAATTGAGAATCCGTGGTATGACTTAAAGATTGCTGTACACCAGCGGAACCCATCCAACTTGAAGGAGCTGGAGCAGTTTTGCCTTGAAGAATGGGCAAAAATCCCAGTGGCTAGACGTGCTAAGCTTATAGAGACATACCCCAAGAGACTTGCAGCTGTAATTGCTGCAAAAGGTGGCTCTACAAAGTATTGACTTTGGGGGGGGGTTGAATAGTTATGCATGCTCAAGTTTTCTGTTTTTTTGTCTTATTTCTTGTTTGTTTCACAATAAAACCTATTTTGCATCTTCAAAGTGTTAGGCCTGTTGTGTAAATCAAATGATAAAACCCCCCAAAAATCTATTTAAATTCCAGGTTGTACAAAATAGGAAAAATGTCAAGAGGGGTGAATACTTTCGCAAGCCACTGTATATGGGACGGCTGTCAAACCTTTTGTCCTTAAATTAAACTGGTATACTTTTTTATTTATCACCATTTTCTTTAATCAATTATGGTCTTTAATGCAGGGCCGACAGACAAGTTCCTTACTTTTTCCCCCTTCCACTTTCCTCTTCCATTTTTGCGGAAATGCTGCAATTATTTGGTTGTAATTTTGGGTAGAGCAGACATTTCCATATGTTTTTGTTAGCTGCATGTGCGACATAACTCCACCAGTCCTACCTATGATATCATTTACGAAGATTATACAGTGAGGGAAAAAAGTATTTGATCCCCTGCTGATTTTGTACGTTTGCCCACTGACAAAGAAATGATCAGTCTATAATTTTAATGGTAGGTTTATTTTAACAGTGAGAGACAGAATAACAACAACAAAAAATCCAGAAAAACGCATGTCAAAAATGTTATAAATTGATTTGCATTTTAATGAGGGAAATAAGTATTTTGACCCCCTCTCAATCAGAAAGATTTCTGGCTTCCAGGTGTCTTTTATACAGGTAACGAGCTGAGATTAGGAGCACACTCTTAAAGGGAGTGCTCCTAATCTCAGCTTGTTACTTGTATAAAAGACACCTGTCCACAGAAGCAATCAATCAATCAGATTCCAAACTCTCCACCATGGCCAAGACCAAAGAGCTCTCCAAGGATGTCAGGGACAAGATTGTAGACCTACACAAGGCTGGAAAGGGCTACAAGACCATCGCCAAGCAGCTTGGTGAGAAGGTGACAACAGTTGTTGTGATTATTCGCAAATGGAAGAAACACAAAAGACCTGTCAATCTCCCTCGGCCTGGGGCTCCATGTAAGATCTCACCTCGTGGAGTTGCAATGATCATGAGAATGGTGAGGAATCAGCCCAGAACTACACGGGAGGATCTTGTCAATGATCTCAAGGCAGCTGGGACCATAGTCACCAAGAAAACAATTGGTAACACATTACGCCGTGAAGGACTAAAATCCTGCAGCGCCCGCAAGGTCCCCCTGCTCAAGAAAGCACATAAACAGGCCCGTCTGAAGTTTGCCACTGAACATCTGAATGATTCAGAGGAGAATTGGGTTAAAGTGTTGTGGTCAGATGAGACCAAAATCGAGCTCTTTGGCATCAACTCAATTCGCCGTGTTTGGAGGAGGAGGAATGCTGCCTATGACCCCAAGAACACCATCCCCACCGTCGAACATGGAGGTGGAAACATTATGCTTTGGGGATGTTTTTCTGCTAAGGGGACAGGACAACTTCACCGCATCAAAGGGACGATGGACGGGGCCATGTACCGTCAAATCTTGGGTGAGAACCTCCTTCCCTCAGCCAGGGCATGGAAAATGGGTCGTGGATGGGTATTCCAGCATGACAATGACCCAAAACACACGGCCAAGGCAACAAAGGAGTGGCTCAAGAAGAGGCACATTAAGGTCCTGGAGTGGCCTAGCCAGTCTCCAGACCTTAATCCCATAGAAAATCTGTGGAGGGAGCTGAATGTTCGAGTTGCCAAACGTCAGCCTCAAAACCTTAATGACTTGGAGAAGATCTGCAAAGAGGAGTGGGACAAAATCCCTCCTGAGATGTGTGCAAACCTGGTGGCCAACTACAAGAAACGTCTGACCTCTGTGATTGCCAACAAGGGTTTTGCCACCAAGTACTACGTCATGTTTTGCAGAGGGGTCAAATACTTATTTCCCTCATTAAAATGCAAATCAATTGATAAAAATTTTGACATGCGTTAATCTGGATTTTTTTGTTGTTATTCTGTCTCTCACTGTTCAAATAAACCTACCATTAAAATTATAGACTGATCATGTCTTTGTCAGGGGATCAAATACTTTTTTCCCTCACTGTATATATATTTTTTTAATAAAAAAATAATGCTTTTTTATCAATTAGTATATTTGAGTTTAAACAATATTTGTTGCATTATTTGTTCTGTCGTTTCTGGAGGCTTAAATTGAAATTGCAATCAACTTTCAAATTTTTTTGTTGAAATTGTGATATTTGGGAGATGCTTTCCTTTTCAAATAACTGAACGTGAGAGGTTGTAAGGGAAAAAGGCCATTCTTGAACATAGGGTGAGACAATCTTACTAATTTGCTAGAGAACCAGTTCGGATTTAAGTATAACTTTTGTATGACTGAAGCTTTTAGTGATAGGTCTAATGCTTTCATATTTAATAATTTCTGTTCCCCGAATTCATATTTATTATATAAATAGACCCATTTAATTTTGTCTGGCTTGCCGTTCCAAATAAAATGGAATATTTTTTTCTCATATAATTTAAAAAACTGTTCGCTAGGCGTAGGCAAGACCATAAGCTAATAGGTAAACTGGGATAATACTAAAGAGTTAATCAGGGTGATTTTTCCACAAATAGACAGGATCTTATCTATTTTTGCTAACTTTCTATTAAAATGTATTGGAGTGAGATCATTTATTTCTTTTGGGATATGTATACCGAGTACATCCACATCACCATCAGACCATTTTATTGGTAAACTACACTGTAATGTAAAAGTTGTATTTTTTAGTGATCCAATATGTAATATAGTACACTTATCATAATTTGGTTGTAATCCAGAGAGGTTAGAAAATGTATCTAGATCCTCTATGAGACTGTGGCGGGATTCAAGTTGTGGATTTAAAAGAAAACATGAATCATCAGTGTACAATGACACCTTTGTTTTTAAGCCCTGGATTTCTAATCCCTTGATATTATTGTTGGATCTGATTTTAATAGCTAACATTTCAATGGCCTTAATAAATGGATATGCCAATAGTGGACAACCTTGTTATACTCCTCTTGACAGTTTAAAACTTTCTGAGAAATAGCCATTATTTACTATGTAACACCTAGGGTTACTATACATGATTTTAACCCATTTTATAAGAGATTCTCCAAAATTGAAATGCTCCAGGCATTTATACATAAACTCCAGTCGTACTTTATCAAAAGCCTTTTCAAAGTCAGCTATGAAATAGCAGGCCTGGTTTCCCAGATTATTCATAGTGTTCTATTGTTTCCAGTACTTGCCTTATATTATCTCCAATGTATCGTCCATGTAAAAAACCTGTCTGATTAGAATGAATAATGCCCGACAATACCTTTTTAATTATATGCGCTATATATTTTGCTAGAATTTTTGCATCACAACACTGAAGTGTAAGGGGCCTCTAATTTTTTTAATGGACTGGATCTTTATATTTCCCCACTTATATCCTGTTTCAGTAATAATGAAATCAGACCTTCTTCTTGAGTCTGATAATCTACCATTTACATAGGCGTGGTTAAAACATGCTAATAACGGTCCTCTGAGTATACTGTCTTTCCTATTGGTGGCAATTGTATTTCGAAAACCCTTTTACTGGCATGTCCAGACGCCAGATAGCTAGCCCATATATCAGAAAGCCAGATGTAATTTGTGTATACAAATGCCAAAATGTCGATGTGTGTAATCCTTTCAAAAGGTGATTGAGGTTATTGGTTAAAGCTGGGCTTGTTTCCATAATCTAACACAACAAGCAAAGTGCTTACTACAAGTTCTAGGAAAGACAATGCATGTTGCAAGCCTTCACTCTAATTTGGGCCCGATTCCAAACCAATTCATCTCCGCTATTCATTAGGCAGGTCCTTGTTGAGGCCCTCTGGCTGGTGACAGCCATATGGAAATAGCATCACTTATAGCTCTTATGTCTGCCTTATTCCTTACCACTGTCGTGTCCACCCTTTTCAGATCTTCCAGAGGGTAGAAGAACGGTCTGAGGAATTGGTTTAGAATCTGGCCTTGAATACCTGCCTGCTGTATGTCTTCCAATGACACACAGCCTCATGGGAAGATTAATACTGAGAAACCAATTCCGTTTGATATCCATCATAATTCAAATGCTTTCATGGATACTGTATTAATATTGCAATCTTGTCATCTGATAATATAAAGCGTGGTAGGAGTGCATGGTAGCATATTCTGTACAACCATGGGATGTGATACCAGAGCTGAAGCTAGGCTGTCTTTTTCTCCAAGCTTTGGTTTGCTTTAAATCATGTTGTGGCATTTGGCATGAGTAACAGATCCTTTTTGAGATATCAGGGTAGATATAGGCTTATAGAAATTATAGTTTTCAGCTAGATTTGCAGTTGCGAACGTAACGTGAACAATGAAGAACAAGGTAATCAATCTCTTATGGTTTTTCATACCCCGTCCAACATCGATGGGGTCAATATCCTGAAATGACTGGTTAAATTGACCCTGACCCATATTGGTGTGCTGACATATATACTGCTGTCTCTGTGTCTGCCAACGAATGACCAACAGTGTAACAGCAAAGAGGTATTATTTTTAATAATATTGCCCAGTGACATAGGATGGCGTTGGCACGATATCTGTACTGTATCTGAATACAGCATGTTTGGGAAATAGCAGGGTGAGTATTGGTCAAGTTGGACACTTGAGCTTTCTAATGGGTATGACGTCATCATTGTGGACGTGGCATGTAGCTGGGCATGGGGCGGCAGGTAGCTTAGTGGTTAAGAGCGTAGTGCCAGTAACCGAAAGGTCGCTGGTTCTAATCCCCGAGCCGACTAGGTGAAAAGTCTGTCGATGTGCCCTTGAGCAAGGCACTTAACCCTAATTGCTCCTGTAATTCGCTCTGGATAAGAGCGTCTGCTAAAATGACTAAAATGTAAATGCATGTAATGACACGCGTCTCCAGAGGCATAATGGTGAGTCAAAATGACATAGCCTTCCCAGGTAAATCATGTTCAAGTTCCCGAACAGTGAACATCATGATTTCCATCAAATTGGATGATATTTGATTGAAATCAGTTCAAAGTAGCGGGGATCCAAGTATGACAAGTGACTGTAGCCGGTACATTGATCAAGTTTGCAGTGCACATTTCAGGTGAAGTTGCTTTATCGATTGGGGAGAACATTCGATGGGTCTTGCCAGGAAGCTAATCCTGAAGGCGGTTGCTGTACCTTCATTGACGGTGGATCTTGCAAGGCGCTGACCATAATGTAAGTATCAGTTTGATGAGTCTGACGCGGTAGCCAATGTTTTGGGGGGATCGGGGGGGTGGGGCGTTAACATTAGATAATGTGGCTGCTTTGACTTGTGAACCGTATATTTTCTGTAACACACCTGATAGTCTCTATAGGATTGTTGTTCTTCCATCCCTAAGCCCCCTACATTGAGTCGGAGAACTGCCAGAGCACAGCTGGCACAAAGGAAAGTTGTCCACAAAAGGAGTTGCAGTGTGTATTGTATTTGTAATTTACAACCTGAAAATCCTATTCTGCCATTCCATTGTGTGGGTTTTTGTCTTACAGTTGATGTAGCTTGTCATTGGGGCTAAACATGATGATTGTTATCATTTCCAATTCCATCCCCTTTTGTCTTTCCACTATCATCAAGCATTAATGATAGACATTTTAGAAAATGCAACATTTGTCTGCACTTCTTCCCAGGCAACCACCGCAGCAGGAATGCTGTGATACAAAACCAGCTTTCCCAAGGCCAAGAAAAAGGGATATGCTGTGAAGCCTGTTGGAGACAGACCCAACATGCTGTACGTCATAGTTATTCATTTCAAATCTGCATCAATTGAGCATTTCAGGCTCACAAACAATCCAAATACAAAAAGGTGCAGGACCAGAAATTGCATATTTCAAATTGAGTATCACTACTACATCAACGGATGTTACGTCATAGTTCAGAACAGTAAATAAAAGGAAATGAAATACACATTTCCCTTTTCAAAAACATTACAGGCTACGTAGACAGGATTTCCTCTTCAACGAGGTCACCCTTGATCCAGCGTCGTATGAGGGGAAGCAGTCTGAGCTGTCCATCCCAGGACCCCTGTGCCCAGTGAGAGAGGCCTGACAAGGAGGTGGCCATAGCTGGATTTGTCTCCCGCTTCAATCTTGGGGGTGACTGAAGCCAAGTGGGTGACTGAAACCAAGTGAGTGACTGAAGCCAAGTGGGTGACGGAAACCTGCTTGATTAAAGTCGGGGTACATGGGTCCCCCTCCTCTCCCGCTATGGGATGGGCAACAATGACAAAATAAAGTTAGAAAATATAATAAAGATCAATGTATCAAAATAAACTATAAAATACTTGTATTTTTGAATGTATTTAATTAAAATACATGTATTTTGTATTTTAAATTACAGAAATACAAGTATGTGGCCCAAACAGCAACAACATTTTCAGGAACGGTTACAGAAACGTTTTACTTGCTATGACTGTGATATAATATGTTGTTGTTTATCTACCTTAGTTGAATGCACTGACTGTAAGTTACTCTGGATAAGACTGTCTGCTGAATGACCAACATGTAAATGTACAGTTGAAGTCGAAAGTTTACATGCACCTAAGCCAAATACAATTAAACTCAGTTTTTCACAATTCCTGACATTTAATCCTAGTAAACCTTCCCTGTCTTAGGTCAGTTAGGATCACCACTTTATTTTAAGAATGTGAAATGTCAGAATAATATTAGAGAGAGCTTTTATTTATTTCATCACATTCCCAGTGGGTCAGAAGTTTACATACACTCAATTAGTATTTGGTAGCATTGCCTTTAAATTGTATAACTTGGGTCAAATGTTTCGGGTAGCCTTCCACAATGTTCCCACAATAAGTTGGGTGAATTTTGGCCCATTCCTCATGACAGAGCTGGTGTAACTGAGTTAGGTTTGTAGGCCTCCTTGCTCGCACACGCTTTTTCAGTTCTGCCCACAAATGTTCTATAGGATTGAGGTCAGGGCTTTGTGATGGCCACTCCAATACCTTGACTTTGTTGTCCTTAAGCCATTTTGCCACAACTTTGGAAGTATGCTTGGGGTCATTGTCCATTTGGAAGACTCATTTGCGACCAAGCTTTAACTTCCTGACTGATGTCTTGAGATGTTGCTTCAATATATCCACATAATTTTCCTTCCTCATGATGCCATCTATTTTGTGAAGTGCACCAATCCCTCCTGCAGCAAAGCACCCCCACAGCATGATGCTGCCACCCCCGTGCTTCACGGTTGGGATGGTGTTCTTCGGCTTGCAAGCCCCCCCTTTTTCCACTAAACATAACGATGGTCATTATGGCCAAAAAGTTCTATTTTTGTTTCATCAGACCAGAGGACATTTCTCCAAAAAGTACGATCCTTGTCCCCATGTGCAGTTGCATACCGTAGTCTGGCTTTTTTATGGCGGTTTTGGAGCAGTGGCTTCTTCCTTGCTGAGCGGCCTTTCAGGTTATGTCGATATAGGAGTCGTTTTACTGTGGATATAGATACTTTTGTACCTGTTTCCTCCAGCATCTTCACAAGGTCCTTTGCTGTTGTTCTGGGATTGATTTGCACTTTTCGCCCCAAAGTACGTTCATCTCTAGGAGACAGAACACGTCTCCTTCCTGAGCGGTATGAGGGCTGCGTGGTCCCATGATGTTTATACTTGCGTACCATTGTTTGTACAGATGAACATGGTACCTTCAGGCGTTTGGAAATTGCTCCTAAGGATGAACCAGACTTGTGGAGGTCTACAATTTTTTTCTGAGGTCTTGGCTGATTTCTTTTGATTTCCCATGATGTCAAGCAAAGAGGCACTGAGGTTGAAGGTAGGTCTTAAAATACATCCACAGGTACACCTCCAATTGACTCAAATGATATCAATTAGCCTATCAGAAGCTTCTAAAGCCATGACATCATTTTCTGGTATTTTCCAAACTGTTTAATAGTACAGTCAATTTAGTGTATGTAAACTTCTGACCCACTGGAATTGTGATACAGTGAATTATAAGTGAAATAATCTGTCTGTAAACAATTGTTGGAAAAATTACTTGTGTCATGCATAAAGTAGATGTCCTAACCGACTTGACAAAACTATAGTTTGTTAACAAGAAATTTGTGGAGTGGTTGAAGTGTGTAGAAGTGTATCAGTGAACTGTATTGTGTAGAAGTGTATCAGTGAACTGTATTGTGCAGACGTGTATCAGTGAACTATTGTGTAGAAGTGTATCAGTGAGCTGTATTGTGTAATTAGTTACAAGACAATAGAAGTGCAGTTGTGTTGTTGTTTTCTCTGACATCCAACATTCCATGATCAGCTCTGTTGACCATGAGAGCGTTTTGCAGAGAAAATGGGTTGAGGCATACCTTTTAGGCTCGGAATGACGTGGCCCATTGTCTACCTTGCCATCAATGATGTGGCCCATTGTTTACCTTGTTACCTGGCAACGACCACACGGGCGTTTAAAATAGCTGTCTGTCAAGGCGAGCTCATGGATGTAAGCTCCCCGCCCACTCTGCATGTTCTTTCAGGCTTTCTAATACTTAGAGATGAGATGTAACCTACAATTTCTTCAATTCTAAGCATTTTAATAGCCTAATAATGTTACGGGTGATGTTTTGGTCATTCAAAGGCTATTTTAACATGGGAAATAGGATGACTGTGTGGGACCTTTAAGGTTATGAAAAAAACTAAGAAAGGATATTCAGTGTCTTATTACAAAATATGCTGTACACTGAATTTCCTTTCTTAGTATTTCTTAGCACAGTGTCTCGGAAAGCACATTTTCAGAAAGTGTCCCACTCTACCAATGCTCCCCCTAATCAAAGCAGCACTACATCAGACCTATAGCAACACTGTGTGATGCCAAGTGTATTTGCATAAATGTAGCATTGCAACCCCACCGGAGAAGTATTCTATAGCGTGCAGCGTGAAGAAATAGTCAGCCAGTTACAGGAGAGTTTGCCTCTCAGATTGAGAAGAATTAGCCAATGGAGGGAGTGAAGGCATCTATATTTGGCAACACTGTAAAAAGAGCACTTCCTTCTTCTATTAATAAGATCTGCATCCTTCCTGTGACCTCATAAAACAAGCCAAATTCCTCCGGTGCGAGGAATTACTCTTTCCAATTCATTTGACTCTAATTACATTTTGCATCAGCATGCTCTACTATAAATCGACCAAATTCAAGGAGCTGCAAATTAAAAATAAGTGTTTGTGTGTGTGTGAGTGTGTGTGTGAGTGTGTGTGTGTGAGAGAGAGAGAGAGAGAGAGAGAGAGAGAGAGAGAGAGAGAGAGAGAGAGAGAGAGAGAGAGAGAGAGAGAGAGAGAGAGAGAGAGAGAGAGAGAGAGAGAGAGAGAGAGAGAGAGAGAGAGAGAGAGAGAGAGAGAGAGAGAGAGAGAGAGGGAAAGGGGGCAGAGTGAACAGGGAAAGAGAGAGAAGCCAATTTGCCTGTGACAATGCATATCATGGGTATGTGGCAGATATTCAGCCCCTCTTGAAGGACAATGGAAGTTCAATAGAAAATGTTTGTCTTTCTGCATCACAGCCTTTAGCCGTACACACCACGTGCCCTGATGAAGGCTGTGCTGCTGTCTTGATTTCTAACAATACAGAATCATTTTCCATTGAACTTCCATTGTCCTCGATGTGTCTGAATAACTCCCGGAGTACAGTTTCCAGTCTGTTCCTAATTTCACACACCTTGGTTGGAATGTGAGGTAGCAACAGTATACACTTTTCTTTTACAGTGCAACATATGATGAAAAGCACTGCACAAGATACTGGAAAAACAGCAATGTTTTATTGGTGTTTATGTATGAACTACAATCTCTGGTATCATTAAATGTACGCTGTATTCCTTGAGAGATATGGGAAGGATGTTAACAGAGATTTCCATTTGACTCCTCAGTCTCTCACATTCTCTCTATACATTTGAATCCATAAGCAAATGTAAAATATTGATCTGAAAATCGTTTTTTTTTTTGCATGTTATTTTGAAAATACGTCTGGTATAAATGTACCACTTGAGGAGCATTCTCTCAGAAAATTAGAGAAGGGACAAAACCCCCATACACTCCCCTCCCATACATGGACAGTTGTCAGAACGACACACAATAAAATCAATCACCAGCTCCACACAGAAACGAATCTCTCACCGCCTTATTGGCTGTAGCCTAAACTGTCAAAGGTCAAAGATTCAGCCACCAAAAACATTGAAAAGGAATTGAAAGCATTGAAAAGGAATCACTGGAAAGGGGAAAGAATGGTCAACCTCGGCTATAGACAGTTGATGTGAATATCACCTGCATGTGAGACTGGACCGGATGGGAACAGAAGCCACTGCTGCTGTATCCATGCGCTGTTTGAGGACTCCGAGCAACAGGTTATCCAGATATAACTAGTGAATAGATCAGCATGGCCTTGTCAGAGATAAATGTTTTCTGAATATGGATACTAAGTGCTGAATGAATGCTTCTGTATATGCAATTTCTGTATTATGATCAATTGGCATAACGCTGAGTACATACTAAAAACAGGTTCATATACCCCATAAATCAAATGACTGTGACTTTCACACTGAGCACTAATGTCTGTATCGAGTCAATACAGTCTATTTGTGATGCCAATTGGAGATACTAACATAATAATAATACATGCCATTTAGCAGACACTTTTATCCAAAGGGACTTGCATACATTTTACGTGTGGGTGGTCCCAAGCGGGAATCAAACCTTGGCGTTGCAAGCGCCACGCCCTACCGCCTGAGCCACAGGACCACCTGATATTGAAAAGGTCATGTTTACCCATTCAATTGTTGGCAGCTTAACACGGAGTGTGTGACTTCCTTTCTTGTTGTATTGTCATAAGCATGACATGAGCAGTCATGGCAGCTCACTGTCTGTCAGCTAATGACAACTGGCTGTGCCCTGCCTTTGATGCAAACCGTTGTTAAATATGTGTCCCTATGTAACTTTGTTGGCTAGGTGTAGCGCTGCCAGTTCGTACCAAACATTGCCTCCGTCAACGCAGTTGTGTTAACGTAGTAGTGGATACAACTGGATACAACTCTGTGCCCCCTGTAATTCACAGAGACACTTTAACCTGCAATCTAACAGCGGATTTTGGGAATTGTATTATAAAGTTAAGCAGCAGTTGTTAGCTCCGGGACGGCAGCCCTGGCATATCTGATGCTCCTCACGCTCCACACAAGGTCCGTGTTTCCATGGCGACTGTCCGTCGGCTATTTCTGCGCTCCTTATTCCTTATCACATCCTCAATATCTCCACCCATGGCCATCATGGGCCAACCCCTTCCCTCCTTCCCTCCCTCCCTCCCTCACTCAACTACCAAATGAAATGCGACGTGTAAACAGAGAAGAGAAGAGGCAAGGCGGCGTTGTGATAGATGGACGACGCGCGAGGCATGATCAAAAGGCCTTGTGTTGTTGTATTTTCACTGACAAACACGGCTGAGAAGATCAGAGTAGGAGCCTCTCAGAAATCAGAAGACTAGCTCCCCATTAGCTGCTCTGTAAAGGGATAAGGCTTCTCACGCTGTTTGCTGTGTATCAGCCCTCCTCTATCTCCTCTAGAAGCTACAAATTGACTGCTGATGCAGTTTAATGAGCGATTACACCTCCTTATTTACCAGACAGACAGTACATACGGTTAGCCCCCTGTGTTAGCTGCCAGGGTCACGGCGAATTACACGCGAGCTCAATTGGCTTGCTTTATCTGCGCTAACAGACGGGCTATCAGCACCCGAGCGTCTGTGACCCCAGGGTGATACCAAGGTAACGCGACAGTGCTGCGGACGTAGATCATTAACACGCTAACGGGAGGCTTATTCTCCCCTTCATTCTCCCACAGCTGCACTGCCATTCCCCCAATGTATAAAGAGAGACGCATTAGATATGGAGAGATGAGAGATTAATGTGCCAGAGAGAGAGAGAGAGAGAGAGAGAGAGAGAGAGAGAGAGAGAGAGAGAGAGAAAGAAAGAGAGGAAGAAGAGAGGGTGGGGGGAGAATGATAGAGTGAAAGAGATATAGCGTGAGAGGAGGGAGAGAGAGAGGAGAAAGAGAGCATGAGAGGAGAGAGAGAGTGTGATAGGAGAAAGGAAGACGGGAGGGAGGGGGGAGAGAGATCTTCATCTTAATTTAAGTGAAGGATGTATAGTTGTTGTTTAGGAGCCGGGAAAATGCAAGTTCAGTCATTTGGCCGTCTGGTTCCTGAGGCATGTTGGCCTCATTGCTCATTTCATTAACAGCCAAGTCATGGCAACATCTGTATCTCATCTAATTTGAGTGGCAGGAAGAGTATGATATAATATGAGTATCCTCCGTCTTCATCTGTTTTATTTATGTAGCTGTGCTAATATGCTGCGAGGGCTGTGAATATATCCAAAGGAATAAGGAAACACCAGGGCATCTGGGATATTATAATGACCTTCAAAAACAAATAAATATGATCAAACAAGGCAGTATTATATTTTCATCTGAATTAGCCCTATCATCAAATTAAATCTGTGTTATTCTATTCCGTTGGTGCACTCATATTTGGAAAGGGTCCGAACATGGATTGAATATAGAGAATTAATTTGAGTAGATGAGTTTGCAGTGAACCATTCTTCCCCCAACATCACACAGAGGTTAAATAAAAAAGGAGCTAAAAAGCTCATTCAGATTTGTTTTTCTTGATTTAGCAACTAGACATATATTTTTTAAATAAATAATTTCTGTTTTGTAAAGACACTTTTTGAAATAGCACACCCATTTTCAAAGATGTTGATACATTTGATCCTTAACATCATCAGTCAAGTCAGTGTCAAGTCATCCCCACACTAATCCTTACCATTCTGTCCATGATACTTCCTGTATGAGATAGCTGATATCGGATTCCTCTAACGAATCTGAATCAAATTTGGGTCTCTTGCACATTGTCTTTTGAGCTGGCTTGAATCAGTAAAGGTTCCTGTGTGTGGGAGTGGTGGTAGGTGCTCCTGTAAGTGTTGTAATGGTTGTAATGCTCCAATGGGGGCAGGTGTAAGTGTGTCTCCATGGCAGCGACCCCGGCTAGCTCCTCCTCCACTGTGATGACCTCCATGGAGGAGGCGGGGCCGTCGGGGTCCTGCTGGTGGTTCTGCTTCCTCATCTTGTAGAAAATGACCAGCAAGACGGCGGCCATGAGCGTGATGGCCACGAAGCAGCCGATGATGATCTTGGTGGTCTTCATCACCTCCTCCAGGCCGCGGTCCCCCTCCCCGTCCAGGTCCAGAACAGAGACGGTGTAGGTCCGCTCTGTGGTCCTGGTCTGGACCAGAGGCCCCCTGGTGGTTGAAGATGATACCCAGCCAATCGGGGGAAGAGCAGGAGTCTGGCTGTCATCTACTGTCTCTGTGGTCTCCACGGTGACTGTGGTGAAGTAGGTGACGCCGCTGTTCTCCACCGAGGTGACGTTGAGCACGGCCGAGGCGGAGATGTTGCCTGCCGTGTTGCTCACCATGCAGGTGTAAGTCCCTGTGTCCTGCATGGTGACGGTAGTGAAGTTCAACGTCCCGTCGTTGAGGACGGCCAGGCGCACCTTGTACGCCCCGTGGGTCACCAGCGACCCGTTGGGGGTGAGCCAGCTGACCGCGGTCAACGAGCTCGTCCTGCACTTGAGCTCCGCCGCCATGCCCTCTGTGACGTTGCGGTCCGCCGGCGGCTCCACGATGACGGGCACGTCGCACTGGAAGTAGCCGTGCTCCAGCTCGCCGATGTAGCGACCCCTGTAGCTGGCTGGGGTGTGGCAGCGGGCACAGCAGCTGGTGTTGGCAGGCACCGTCTCCTTCAGCCACCAGCTAAGCCACAGGATGTCACAGTTACAGTTCCAGGGGTTATGGTGCAGATGGACTCTCTCCAGGCGGTGCAGGGGGGTGAAGAGGTCGTGGGGCAGCAGGGTGAGGTTGTTGTGGGCCAGGTTGAGCTCCACCAGGGACTGGAGGTCGTCGAAGGAGTTCCTCTCAATGGTCTGGATCTGAGCGTGCATCATCCACAGCTTCTGCAAGTTTGCCAGCCCTGCGAAAGAGCCAGGCCCTATGACAGAGATCTGGTTTCCTGACATCTCCAACTCCTCCAGTCTGACCAAGGGTAGGATGTTGGGGATCTCCTTGAGGTTGCACATGCCCAGGTTCAGGTAGCGTAGGTTGCTGAGGTCCTGGAAGGCTCCGTCGGAGATGTAGGAGAGCCGCTTGAGCTCTCCCAGGTCCAGTCTTCGCAGCGATGGGACCCGGTTGAAGGCGTACGACGGGATGCTCTCGATGGGGTTGTTCCTCAGCCACAGCTCCTTGAGCTTGGAGAGGTACTCGAAGGCGCCGTTGGGGATGGTGGTGAGGCGGTTGTCGAACAGCTCCAGGGTGTTGAGACTGGCCAGGCCGTTGAAGGCGCCGATCTCGATGTTGCGAATGTGGTTCTTGCTCAGCTGCAGGATCTCCAGGTGCCGCAGGTGCTTGAAGCTGTCCACCTTGATCACCTGGATGAGGTTGTCCTGCAGGTTCAGGTAACGCGTGTTGGTGGAGATGCCGTCGGGGACGTCGCGCAGGCTCCGGCGGGTGCAGATCACCTTGCTGAACTGGTTGCTGCAGGAGCAGACAGAGGGGCAGGTCTGGGCGCGCACCAGGCCGGCCACTGCCAGGATCTGGAGGGCCAACAACAGCACGAAGAGGGGGCGGGACAGAACCCCCCTCAGCCTAGGATCTCTCATTGTCTGGCACTGGAGGGAGGAGATCATTGTGATCAGCATTCATAGTTCAGTGGCTGGTGGTCCTCTCTGAAATATGGTAAAGAGAAGAGAGAGAAGGAGAACAGATTAGGCAGTGGAAAAAATATAAGGCAAGCAAAGAAAACTACTGCAGAACAGAAGGTTATTATGGGTAATGTGACTATTCTAGTCTAATGTAGGGACACTATACTGCATGTGCACAATGCACATGTCTGGGATAATGACCTACATGAGGTAGATAGATGGTGAAATGTAGTTGCCTTATCATTGGGGATGGATGGGTGTTCACTCATCCTAGATAGTCGTCATAAACACTGTCCATCTGTGGAGCATTAGAGCGGTCAGAGATCCTTTGGATTGGCCCACATATCAGGACATCCCAGGACAGGCTTCATGACTGGAGGCCACAGAACTGAAGAACTGAGAGCGTCTGATTCCCATATGTACTTTCCTCTCTCATCAATCAATTAATCAATCAATCAATCAATAAAAAGAGTTGTCATTCATGCCCGGAAAGTCAAACCTTAATCTGTAAATCTGTAATAAGACAATACAACCAGCCAATCAATCTATCTCTTGTTGGATTTCACAAATTGATTTGTCACAAAGTGCTTTAACAAACTTGTCACAAAACGTTTTTTTCAGTCTCAAAATGTAGATGAATTTCACGTCTCACAATAAGTGTTTTGAGATGAGGACGTGTTTTGGGGTTTTACCAGTTTAGAAATAAGTCAACAACAACAGAGATGGTACTGGTGTTGAAACAATGTCTAATATTCTCCTGATATAACAATATCATTCACCATAAGAAACAATGTATAATATTCTAATATTCACCATAAGAGAGCCAAATGTCAAATACAGTAGATAGAGATGTAGAGTAAAACATATTAGCACTTACCAAACATGTTTCTACTCACAATACACTCACAAAGAGCGATGCACGTTATGTAAAATATAAAAATGAACAAGCTTTTTCAAGGCACTTTAACATTCTCATCTCTCCTCAGCTTCTCTAACTCTAGCCATATAGGTAATCGCCTCTTTCAGAGTGACCCGGAGGCAAAGGAAACGACTCTATTTTGACAGGTGTTTTCTAAACTGTGAAAATTGTGAAGCGATGTGGAAATGCGTTTTCCAGTGGGGCCGAGTGGGTGATTTAATCAGTGGGAAATGAATCTCTATGCCCCAGTGAAAGTGGTTAGCACCAGCAGAGATGCCACTCCAGAGTGGTGTGAGAAGCCCGCCAAGAGACACTTCCACTGGGGGCGTCAGACGGAATCAGGCCACCGCCTGGCAGGGGTTCGTTTTGTCACACCGGCATAACGCTACAACCACTCTGCACAGCAGCCTCATCGCTTGAATGGCTGATTGCAGGGAGGGAGGCCTATGGAAAAACACGAATGGTGACAAAAGCATTGACACAGATTAGTATCTGTTGGGTAACAATGTAGGTTATGTTATGTTAACGCTATGGTGTTTGTTGACTGCATGTCAGACGGATTCAGGCAGGAGCTCGTTTGAAGACTTCCCTTCACTGGAGCTAAGGGGTCTAGCTCGAACCATGAAAAACAGCCCCAGGCCATTATTCCTCCTCCACCAAACTTGACGGTAGGCATTGTGCATTGGGGCAGGTAGCGTTCTCCTGGCATCCACCAAATCCAGATTCGTCCGTCGGACTGCCAGATGGTTAAGCGTGATTCATCACTCCAGAGAACGCATTTCCACTGCTCCAGATTCCAATGGCGGCAAGCTTTACACCACTCCAGCCGACACTTGGCATTGCGCATGGTGATCTTAGGCTTGTGTGCGGCTGCTCGGCCATGGAAACCCATTTCATGAAGCTCCTGACCGATGTTCCCTCTAAGCTGTGTGCGTGTGAGAGTGAAGCCCACAGAGAGAAGCACGAGATTGAACTTCACTTTCTAGAGCAGTGGTCACCAACCGGTCGATGGCAATCGACTGGTCGATCTTCAAGGCATTCCTAGTCGATCGTCAAACATTTCTGTAAAAACCAAACGATAAAGCCTTGTGTTCCTATGTTTTATTTATTTGTCTCCTGCTGTTGGCGGTAGGTGCACCCGATTCATCTGCCCTGCCGCCAGGTAGGCCAACTGTTGCCATTTTGAACCACTTCATGTGTCTGCAGGTACAAACTCTGCCTTCCCGGCGGGCCCAGAGAGCAAATCAAGTGCACTATAGGCCTACCTCCGGCTAATCGGATGGCTCAGATGACCGTGTCTGCAGTAACGTAGCAGGCATAAAAGAAAGCTACAGCAAAGTTGATACTGTGAGATTTCAAAACATTTAGAACCATGACTAGCGAGAGACTCAACGAATACAGCTAAGAGATGCTGTTTTTATGAGTGAGTTCATGTTTAAGGTCTTACACAGCGCTCTCAACACTTTGTATTCAACACTTTTATCAGCCATAAAATGCACGTTCTTCCTATTTCCACTCAGCGCTACAACAAGCACTGCAGCAGTAATGAATGAGTAGGAAAGTGTATCTATAGGCTTGTGTTGTTGTTGCTATTATTAGTGGCTTGGGTCTTTTTTAATATCGAGGAATATTTCACTTTCTCTGTTCATAGGAGTAACAACATGAATTTGTGCATGAGGCAGAAATAATGCGGTGCGACTTGAGTTTCGCCATCAGCTTTTTGGTCAGTGTCAGTGGAGGAAAGGGAGAGTGTAGGGATGTTGAGGCGGACCCTCAGTCTGCTGCGCTCTCCCTCCGCTGAGACTGACCATCAGATGCAGGCACCATCAGCCCAGTAAAATAAAAAGCAAATGATTTCAATGTATGCTCACTCAGCTGTGCCTCACAAGTAATACAACAACGGATCTATTAGCGGTGTGATCATATAGCCTACCTCAAACTTTGTAATATAATTGAAAGAAATGGCCCGAACAACAATGCATTGGCGGTAGATCTCGGCTTGCATTTTGACTCAGAAAGTGATCTTGACTCAGAAAAGGTTGGTGACCACTGTTCTAGAGATTCCCCTGTTAACACTATCAACGTTTCCCTTTTACTGTGGCAATTGTGATCGAATCAACGCAATATTAGCCACTTTCAATGCAACATACCGAAACAAAACGAACTATGCAAGAGATTTTGTTTTAGGCAGAACGCATCGGAGTAGGATTCTATTGCATTGACAGGCACTACTTAGCCAGTACGCCACACAGACCAGTGCGGCATAAACAATCAGAGCTGCAGTAGGCCTATATGCAAATAGACCATTGGCATACAGTATATGGATCTGTGCCATTTACTTTGAACGGGACTGTGTTTACAGCATGAGCGGTCTTGAGTAGATGCATTTCTTTTGGGATCAAAGCAAGAGCTGAATGTAGCCACTGCTTTGGCAGCAGCTAATGGGGATCCATAATACATACAAATACAAATACATGTGAACATTTTGTTCATATCCTTTGCTAGTTAGTGAGTTATTAGCCCAGTTTTAGATCATTTATAGTCAGCAATAGGGGGGTGATTGCTTCCTACAAGAGCACAAAATGTATACATTTCTAGACATCTTTGAAAAGCCAGTCAGGTAAAGAGTTTTTATTTGGTCTTAAAGAGGCAGTGTTGTATTTTTGAGACAGGCTTGAATAAGCTAAGTAGCCAATAGGCAGAGGGTAGCATAATTTGTCTGATCCTCTGTAATAATGGTATGAGAATAATAATGCATTTTATTTTGTAAAGTGATTTCTTGCATCAAACAGCACACGTTTTCCTTGTATCTTTATTGACCTTTTATTTCAGTATTTGCACTGTCTCTATTTTTATTTTTATTTTTATTTCACCTTTATTTAACCAGGTAAGCCAGTTGAGAACAAGTTCTCATTTACAACTGCGACCTGGCCAAGATAAAGCAAAGCAGTGCGATAAAAACAACAACACAGAGTTACATATGGGGTAAACAAAACATAAAGTCAAAAATACAACAGAAAATATATATACAGTGTGTGCGATTGTAGTAAGTTATGGAGGTAAGGCAATAAATAGGCCATAGTGCAAAATAGTTACAATTTCTTATGAACACTGGAATGATAGATGTGCAAAAGATGATGTGCAAATAGAGATACTGGGGTGCAAATTAGCAAAATAAATGACAATATGGGGATGAGGTAGTTGGGTGGGCTAATTTCAGAATGGCTGTGTACAGGTGCAGTGATCGGTAAGCTGCTCTGACAACTGACGCTTAAAGTTAGTGAGGGAGATAAGAGTCTCCAGCTTCAGAGATTTTTGCAGTTCGTTCCAGTCATTGGAACACTCACATGCACACTCATCCACACTCACAGGGCCCTACACACTCACACACACTGTCACTCCAACACACACACAAACACTCACTACATCATTTACTCACTCACACATAATATGCACATATATTTATACTGACTCTACACACCCACTCACTGACATACAAGCTGCTGCTACTCTGTTTATCTTTTATCCTGTTGCCTAGTCACCTTACCCCTATACATATCTACCTCCATCACTCCAGTATCCCTGCACATGTAAATAGGGTATTGGAATTGACTTTAAAAAAAATCTGTATATAGTATGCTTACTTAATTACTTTATTGTGTATTTCATATAGTAATACATTGTTATTGATTATAGCATTGTTGGGTTTTACGTTTGCAAGAAAGGCATTTCACTGTACTTGTGCATGTGACATTAAAACTTGAAACTTGAAACAGTATTTTCAGTCACCTCCTTGTCTGAAGGACAAGTGGATAAACAGGTTAATGTCAATGTTTTTTTTTCAAAAGTCTCATGGAATGTAGGCCTACATTGAACACCACACATTGGCTGCTACTGTAGGCTGAATGATAGAACAGTTATTTCCATGTTAAAATGTTATGGGATGCGTTTTCCTCCATTGTTTTTGATGGTAGGCCACTCTGGTAGGCCTACATTATGATCAAATAGCCACAGTAGCCCACTTGGCCACTGTTAAATCTGTAACTTAAAGTGGGTACAGCCTCAGTGTTCACAGTAAACGCTCGCTGGAAGTTCGCGCTCACAAGACTTGAAATTTGCTCAGTGCTGGAAAAGATTAGCGGTAACATTGCTCCTGACAAACAGTTATTGTGCTGATGTTGCTTCCAGAGGCAGTTTGGAACTCGGCAGTGAGTGTCGCAAACGAGGACAGCCGATTTTTACGCACTACACGCTTCAGCACTCGGCGGTCCCGTTCTGTGAGCTTGTGTGGCCTACCACTTCACGGCTGAGCCGTTGTTGCTCCTAGACGTTTCCACTTCACAACAACAGCACTTACAGTTGACCGGGGCAGCTCTAGCAGGGCAGACATTTGACGAACTGACTTGTTGGAAAGGTGGCATCCTATGACGGTGCCATGTTGAAAGTCACTGAGCTCTTCAGCACAGGCCATTCTACTGCCAATGTTTGTCTATGGAGATTGCATGGCTGTGTGCTCGATTTTATACACCCGTCAGCAACGGGTGTAGCTGAAATAGCCAAATCCACTAATTTGAAGGGGTGTCCATATACTTTTGGCCATATAGTGTAGCACAGTATTTGTATAATTTATTTTAGTCATTTTTGCTCATCTTTATCAAGGGATCCAATAATTTTGGACCCCGCTGTATATTTCCGTAAATGAAAACAGTGAATCCCTTGAAAGCTCTCACATTCACCATGATAGGTCTTACATTCTTCTAATAATGAAAATGTAGAGAACTAGGAACAGGTGGCTTTTTATGCTTGTCGGGTCGGGAGGTAAGTTGATCTATTTTAAGATGCTGTGATCACAGTAGCATTTTTTATAATCCTTTGCTAAAATGGGCTAATACAGATGTGCTCTGTTAATTTGATCACTCTGTTGTCGCAGAGAATCTTCCTGCGCATCAGGAAATGCTGATTGTAGTGTATTCAAGATTTTAAAAGGCTTCTAAAGTTCGTAATTTCCACTTTAAAATATCAGACTTTATTTATCCGAACTAAAAAGGCATCAACCCCTACAGAAATGTCCATTCATTATAATCCACATTATAACTCATATTTCCTGTTGCTGCAGGATTATTTCCCTGCTGTGAGAAACTGATTAAATTGAGATAATACATCTGTATACATCTCCAGTCAAAGTATTCACTTGTGTGCTTGATTTCAATTATAGACCTACATACAGTATTTGTTTGGCATAGCAAGCATGGCCAAAACTTCAGCAATGTAATCAATGTGAAGAGACCAGGGATCAACTAGATTCAGCCCGTGGGCCGTCAGTACACGATCTCAGACTGTAGACTAGAGATCAACTAGATTGAGCCCGCGGGCCGTCAGTACACAATCGCAGACTGTAGACCAGGGATCAACTAGATTCAGCCCCCGGCTGTCATTACACGATCTCAGACTTTAGACCAGGGATCAACTAGATTCAGCCCGCGGGCCGTCAGTACACAATCGCAGACTGTAGACCAGGGATCAACTAGATTCAGCCCGTGGGCCGTCAGTACACAATCGCAGACTGTAGACCAGGGATCAACTAGATTCAGCCCGCGGGCCGTCAGTACACAATCGCAGACTGTAGACCAGGGATCAACTAGATTCAGCCCGTGGGCCGTCAGTACACAATCGCAGACTGTAGACCAGGGATCAACTAGATTCAGCCCGCGGGCCGTCAGGTGGGGAACCCTGCTGTAGACAAGCATCAGAATGTACTCATGATCATGACATGCATACAAGAGCATAAAAAAGTAGCAATCAGCTCTCATATGCGTGGATTATATCATGTGATTGTCTGATTGAGACTAATTTGACAGATAATAATAATATGCCATTTAGCAGACGCTTTTATCCAAAGCGACTTACAGTCATGCATGCATACATTTTTGTGTATGGGTGGTCCCGGGGATCGAACCCACTACCTTGGCATTACAAGCGCCGTGCTCTACCAGCTGAGCTACAGAGGACCACAGATGAAACAAGACAAGCAATGAGCCACATTAGAGACCCAACACAATTCCAACAATGATTGACATAATGATGTAGGACCCTGTGTTTTGCGTAATCATGTATTTGAACCTTTTTCATCAAAACTGTCCCCTTTTTGTTTTATGGTGCAGCATCCTCAGACAATTGATTTAATTTTTGGTGTAATTCTCATTCTGGATAAGGCTTAAAATACAGGATAACATCTTGCTATTTTACACGATTGCGTAAAAATAAACACAGAACCCTAGATGGATTGTGTAAAACACAGGACCCTAGACGAGGTGAGTGTGATTCTGTATGTGTGGTGGGAATCTGGGAAAATATGACCGTGTCTGTCTCTCAGAAAAGCTTACAATTATCTGCTGACTTGTCACGCCTACCAACTAACTTCAGTAGAATCTACATCCAAATGAGCATCATTCATAACAATATGAAGGCAGACAGGTTTCATGTATCATAGTGTGTATACACTGAGTGTACAAAACATTAGTTGACCCCCTTTTGTCCTCAGAACAGCCTTAATTCGTCAGGGCATGGACTCTACAAGGTATTCGAAAGTGTTCCACAGGGATGCTGGCCCATGTTGACTCCAATGCTTTCCATAGTTGTGTCAAGTTGGCTGGATGTCCTTTGGGTAGTGTTGAGCGTGAAAAACCCAGCAGCGTGGCAGTTGTTGACACAAACTGGTGCGCCTCGCACCTACAATCCAAGCTAGATGCCCTCAACCTCACGCAAATTATCAACGAACCTACCAGGTACAACCCTAAGTCCTTAAACATGGGTACCCTCATAGATATCATCCTGACTAACATACCCTCTAAATACACCTCAGCTGTCTTCAACCAGGATCTCAGCGATCACTGCCTTATTGCCTGCGTCCGTAACGGGTCCGCGGTCAAACAACCACCCCTCATCACTGTCAAACGCTCCCTAAAACACTTTAGCGAGGAGGCCTTCCTAATTGACCTGGCCCAGGTATCCTGGATGGATATAGATCTCATTCCGTCAGTAGAGGATGCCTGGTTGTTCCTTAAAAGTAATTTCCTCTCAATCTTAAATAAACATGCCCCATTCAAAAATACAGAACTAAGAACCGATATAGCCCCTGGTTCTCCTCAGACTTGACTGCCCTTGACCAGCACAAAAACATCCTGTGGCGTACAGCATTAGCATCAAATAGCCCCCGCGATATGCAACTTTTCAGGGAAGTTAGGAACCAATATACACAAGCAGTCAGGAAAGCAAAGGCTAACTTTTTCAAACAGAAATTTGCATCCTGTAGCACTAACTCCAAAAAGTTTTGGGACACTGTAAAGTCCATGGAGAATAAGAGCACTTCCTCCCAGCTGCCCACTGCACTGAGGCTAGGAAACACTATCACCACCGATAAATCTACAATAATCGAGAATTTCAACAAGCATTTTGCTACAGCTGGCCATGCTTTCCATCTGGCTACCACTAACCCGGCCACCAACTCTGCACCCTCTGCTGCAACTTGCCCATGCCCCCCGCTTCTCCTTCACACAAATTCAGACAGCTGATGTTTTGAAAGCGCTGCAAAATCTGGACCCCTACAAATCAGCTGGGCTAGACAATCTGGACCCTTTCTTCCTAAAACTAGCCGCCGAAATTGTCGCAACCCCTATTACTAGTCTGTTCAACCTCTCTTTCATAACGTCTGAGATCCCCAGAGATTGGAAAGCTGCCGCGGTCATCCCCCTCTTCAAAGGGGGTGACACTCTAGATCCAAACTGCTACAGACCTATATCCATCCTGCCCTGCCTTTCGAAAGTATTCGAAAGCCAAGTTAATAAACAGATCATCGACCATTTCGAATACCACCGTACCTTCTCCGCTATGCAATCCGGTTTCCGAGCTGGTCACGGGTGCACTTCAGCCACGCTCAAGGTCCTAAACGATATTATAACCGCGATTGATAATAGACAGTACTGTGCAGCCGTCTTCATCGACCTGGCCAAGGCTTTCGACTCTGTCAACCACCGCATTCTTATTGGCAGACTAAATAGCCTTGGTTTCTCAAATGACTGCCTCGCCTGGTTCACCAACTACTTCTCAGATAGAGTTCAGTGTGTCAAATCGGAGGGCCTGTTGTCTGGACCTATGGCAGTCTCTATGGGGGTGCCACAGGGTTCAATTCTTGGGCAGACACTTTTCTCCGTGTATATCAATGATGTCGCTCTTGCTGCTGGTGACTCTCAGATCCACCTCTACGCAGACGACACCATTTTGTATACATCTGGCCCTTCATTGGACACTGTGTTAACAAACCTCCAAACGAGCTTCAATGCCATACAACAATCCTTCAGTAGCCTTCAACTGCTCTTAAACACTAGTAAAACTAAATGCATGCTTTTCAATCGAACGCTGCTAGCACCCGCCCACCCGACTAGAATCACCACTCTCGACGGGTCTGACCTAGAGTATGTGGACAACTACAAATATCTAGGTGCCTGGTTAGACTGTAAACTCAACTTCCAGACTCACATAAAGAATCTCCAATCCAAAGTTAAATCTAGAATCGGCTTCCTATTTCGCAACAAAGCCTCCTTCACTCATGCTGCCAAACATGCCCTCGTAAAACTGACTATCCTACCGATCCTTGACTTCGGCGATGTCATTTATAAAATAGCCTCCAACACTCTACTCAGCAAATTGGATGTAGTCTATCACAGTGCCATCCGTTTTGTCTCCAAAGCCCCATACACTACCCACCACTGTGACCTGTACGCTCTTGTTGGCTGGTCCTCACTACATGTTCGTCATCAAACCCACTGGCTCCAGGCCATCTATAAATCACTGCTAGGCAAATCCCCGCCTTATCTTAGCTCATTGGTCACCATAGCAGCACCCACCCGTAGTCTGCGCTCCAGCAGGTATATCTCACTGGTCATTCCCAAAGCCAACACCTCCTTTGGCCGCCATTCCTTCCAGTTCTCTGCTGCCAATGACTGGAACGAATTGCAAAAATCTCTGAAGCTGGAGACTCTTATCTCCCTCAATAACTTTAAGCATCAGTTGTCAGAGCACCTTACCGATCACTGCACCTGTACACAGCCCATCTGAAATTAGCCCACCCAACTACCTCATCCCTATATTGCTATTTAATTTGCTCTTTTGCACCCCAGTATCTCTATTTGCACATAATCTCTTGCACATCTAGCATTCCAGTGTTAATACTATTGTAATTATTCTGCACTATAGCCTATTTATTGCCTTACCTCCATAACTTGCTACATTTGCACACACTGTATATATATTTTCTGTTGTATTTCTGACTTTATGTTTTTTTTTACCCCATATGTAACTCTGTGTTGTTTTTGTTGCACTACTTTGCTTTGTCTTGGCCAGGTCGCAGTTGTAAATGAGAACCTGTTCTCAACTGGCTTACCTGGTTAAATAAAGGTGAAATAAAATAAATAAAAATAAAAAACTACCATACCCTGTTCAAAGGCACTTACATCTTTATTCTTGCCAATTCACCCTCTGAATGGCACACATACACAATCCACGTCTCAATTGTCTCAAGGCTTAAAAATCCTTATTTAACCCGTCTCCTCCCCTTCATCTACACTGATTGAAGTGGATTTAACAATTGACATCAATAAGAGCTTTCACCTGGTGAGTCTATATCACGGAAAGAGCAGGTGTTCCTAATGATTTGTCCACTCAGTGTTTAATAATGGAAAGAGTAGGTGTTCCTAATGTTTTGTCCACTCAGTGTACAATATGGTCTTCTTTTCATTTATGTGTAAGTACACTATACACACGGTCCTCTTGTCTCGAGGCTAATGATGAACATACATGCTTTATCAGACAATACCATCCCTGTTTCTACCATGTAGCAAGACTGGGTCTGCTAATACCGAAGCCTAATGGTCCAAATCAATCATGTTGTGCATTTCATTTCACAATTAATGAAGGAGCGAGCTCAAATGGACTCTGACATGGATGGAAGTGTGGGATGTGTCGTTATAACTGGACCTGTGAGTGGGTAGTATTTGGAGTGATGCAGTGCTCTTATGTCAAGCAGTGTTGTGATACGGGCATCAGGGTTACTGTGTGGTCTGCACCAACATACCCATTTTGGTAATGTTTTATTCTTTCTGACCCACCAGTCTCCTAAATATAGACAACAGGAAGAGGGTGGATCTGTGCTTTAAGCTTGCAATATCAAAAAAACATCTGACCATCTTGAACATTCATTAGAGAGCACGGACGTGAGCATCTGTTAGGGAAATTATTTCGATTAAAATACCGTATGCGTTGACCTTGCAGTCCAAAACATTACACATTAAAATGGTGAAATGACAAATAATGTACCTTTATGTGCTTTTCACTGCTTCATAGAACTAGGTTAAGTGTGCTGTTTGTGGTTGCTTGGTCGATCCACATCAAAAAGGACACAAGTGTCCCATTTTGTACATTATAGAACTGTGTTAAGTGTTTTGTTTGCTGTTGCTTACAGTGGTGTTGTATCCACATCATAAAAGCACTTATTTTTCCAATTTTAGAAGAACAGATAAAGTTGGGGCCTGAGGCTAGTGTTGACATCCTGGATATTTGTCAAAAAGGGACCCTCTAGCGAAGATTGAAATGATATAGAATATTCCTCAAAACACACTACAAACTATTTTTTAAAATCAATATCACAGTGAGTAATGTAATCTTTGTGGAGGGTTTAGTGTGTGAAACCTATTCTATAACAACTGGGAAGCGCATTATCTGGGCTATGTCGGAGTAGCACTCTTTCAGTCAGGGACAACCATGGGTATGGGGACAAGAAAAAGGTTATCTGGAGTTCAGTGGGGGCTGGTAAGAGGAGGTATAGGAGGATGGGCTCATTGTAATAGCTAGAATGGAATGAATGGAACGGAGTCAAACGTGGTTTCCTTATGTTTGATGTCTCTGATAGCGTTCCATTCAGTCCATTCCAGCCATTACAATGAGCCCGTCTTGCTATAGCCCCTCCCACCAGCCTCCTCTGCTGGAGTTATCCTTCGCTGAGAGACAGTGGTTTATGGGATGGTTGCCAAGGGCGTCTGTGAATATGAAGTGAGAGACCTGCAACCCAAAATTACTGTTCAACGCATGTAGGAGCCAAACTATAACGCTGACAAAGAGAGTGTCTCATTCAATCTGTTTGTTTACGGCAAAACAACATCGTTCCCAAGCTCGAGCAAATTAGGATATCGGAGGATCTTTTATAATAAAAGTATTGCGTCACTGTCAGACATTAAACCCCAGGCAGGAACGCTAACGAACACACAGCTTGCTTGCATGCTACCGTTTTAGTCCAGTGACCTGTTCCCGGAGGATGTAACTGCAAAGCATTTATAACTGAACAAGATGGATGTGAATTCTTTGCCACATATGTTGTGCTGAAGCAGACTGAAGCAGACTGAAGCGCGGCTGAAGCAGACTGAAGCAGACTGAAGCCGACTGAAGCGCGGCTGAAGCAGACTGAAGCAGACTGAAGCAGACTGAAGCAGACTGAAGCGCGGCTGAAGCAGACTGAAGCAGACTGAAGCAGACTGAAGCAGACTGAAGCGCGGCTGAAGCAGACTGAAGCAGACTGAAGCAGACTGAAGCAGACTGAAGCGCGGCTGAAGCAGACTGAAGCAGACTGAAGCAGGCTGAAGCAGACTGAAGCAGACTGAAGCGCGGCTGAAGCGTTAACACATTTAGCACGTTAGCTATTTTTTCTGTATTCAAGTGATAATTCTGAGGCAAGGCAAATGCTGAAAAACCTATGCAAGATGTACTGTAAGACTCCATTATTTTCCAGACAGTACTTGACCAACTGTCGTTCCCTCAGATTAGACTAGAGGCCTTGGTGAGATCTGTTTGTTCTTGTGTGAACTGGGATAATAAGGTTCCTTATCATGAACTAACTCACCCTCAGCAATAAGATCCATCGTTGGTCACATGATAAACATCATCGGTTTATTATTGGACGGTAATGTACGGATTGATTCTCTGACCAGACCTGGCATGTACCCATCCTAAGGCAGACTAAACCAATCCCAGATGGCATAAGCGCATTAGCTTTGGAAATTATCACAATATTTTTGGATGACCTAAAACGAGGGCAGTCAAACCACCATCTGTAATCACGTTGAAATAGCGGACAGCAGTGAGGGGGGAAAAATCCAACAGCCAAAATGTCATACAGGTCACAGCAGAAACTAAGACAATGTGTCCTGCACTGTAAAGGTCACAGTGAAGCGAACTCAACTTCCCACTGTAGCCTGCACCAGGAGTTTCCTTTTCATACATCCCAGCCAGACCTCATCAACGGCAAGGGGATGGCTTGGAAGTGGCACGTTCACAGCCACAGAGCATTAGATCACGTTGTGTGCTCGCTGCTGCATAAAGGACGCTCCCACTATATGCTAGTGTTGTATTGTGATACAGGCTGATATTTATTTATTAGTTGATTTATTAGGATCCCCATTGGCTGCTTCATCATGAAGCAGCTACTCTTCCCGGGATCCAATCAAAACATGAAACACGACATAATACAGAACATTAATAGACAAGAACAGCTCAAGGACAGCGCTATGTGTACTACAGGGTTTTGGTTTGGTACATCGTTCTGCGTGGAAGTCCGTTCTTTCAGCGCTCTAGTGTTGAATAAGACAGAGATAAAGGGAGACTCACAGCTCACGGTGATAAAGGGAGACTCACAACTCACGTGATAATTCAATCTGGCTACATATTACCTTATGCCGCTGCTCCATTATGATAATTGTAGGGCTAAATAATCTGCTGAGATCTCTCTGTGTTCGGGAGGCACGTTGCCAGGGCTGTCTCTGTCCCTGTGGGGGAATCGGAGTGTGCGTGTGTGTTTGCGTGTGGTGTGTATGTGTGTGTGTGTGTGTGTGTGTGTGTGTGTGTGTGTGTGTGTGTGTGTGTATGTGTGTGTGTGTGTGTGAGGTGGGATCAGATAGTATGCTGTGGGTGGCGGCGAGGGGCGGGCTGGGTTGGCTGTTTCTGTGTCTGAATGTTGGAGAAGCGTTAGTATTCTAGTCACAGGTCAGAGCAACACAGATCTACTCCCACCACATGACTGCTACTGAACAGATCACACTTGAAAGCAAGCGTAGGACACGATAAAGCACCGCATTAAGCACTTGTGTATCTAAGGATGCAACCTATTAGCACTGTGCGCTAATCGATTCATTAGCTACTGGTATTTTCTATAGAATAGTAAAGTGTGTGTAAATTACATGTAATGACCAGATAGATGCCTTGTGGTTCAACACAATGGGTAGCATAGTGTCAAACATAGTGCAGTGTCATCTGGCTTAAAAAAAAAAAATACATTCAGCAAGGTGACATCCTCATAAACAATAGGTCAACCTTCTACTTCCAGACAGCAACATCAGCAATATGCAAATCTTCTAGGACTGACATTATTGGCTATTTCCACACCCACTCTGGGATGAACCAATGATGATGGCAGTGTTGGCAGATATGGATTCTGTTGGTTGGTCGGCATGGCATCGTCATGTGTCGTTGTTTATGATGACCTCTTGCTAAGTAATAAAAAAAAAAAATATGCCATTTAGCAGACGCTTTTATCCAAAGCGACTTACAATCATGCGTGCATACATTATTTTTTTTGTGTATGGGTGGTCCCGGGGATCGAACCCACTACCTTGGTGTTATAAGCGCCGTGCTCTACCAGCTGAGCTACAGAGGACCACCCAGTGAATCTTTAGTACGACAATATGAATGATTTTTTACATATCCGTAACATCAAAATTGTTAAGGATTTACAAATGCTTTTATGTAAACTTCACGACTTGCAATTTGTTTGAAGAGTGACCGACAGATCTGCCTTGACAGAAAGCATGATGACATCAGAGAGGTGGGACTTGTTAATATTTGAATGACTGGTAATGAAAAGCCCCTTTAATTCGGCGATTAAACAATTGAGAATCTGACTTCACCACAATAAACCCACGTTTCTCAAGCAGCGTGTCGGTCAGTCTGTCTGTCCGTCAGTCAGTCTGTCAGTCACATTCATCACACAGAAGGGTGTTGAGGGAGAGACTCAATTCAAATCAAACAGCACAATGCCAGAGCCTCGCGGCCATCTTGGCAGGATACCACTGACTACAGCATGTAAAATGCACATTTTGAGAGAGGGATTAGTTCACTAGGGTGCCTTCTGCCCTGTCACAGCTGTTTGGCTATGCATTCAGACCATTGGTGTGTAGGGATGTGAAGAGGAGAGGAGCATCCCCTGTCTCTGTCTCGACCAACCAGCATTAGACTGCAGTGTGTCTGCCATTACACATCTGATCCTTACCAACCGTACTTGGGAATTTGATCCCACAACGTCTCAGAGAAAACACATACACCTACATTCGTAACATTATCACATCAAATGTATAGCCCCTTTTGTTTTCCCGATGTGGATACTGAAGATCAGATGTGAGCAGATCAAAAACCACCTCTTGGTACTATAGCCTGTCAGAGAGGAATAACTCATCACAACAGCCTGTTACCAAATGGCACATGGTACTTCTTACAATGATTCCCTGAGAAACCGAAAAAGTAATTATGAGGCGATTAAAAAAAATCCTTGCTGAACTTAGTGCACCATGTTCCAATGCGTGTGTGACCAGTCAGCACCACGGCAACGACGGAGTCAGCTATAAACTATAGCTCAGCTCCACTCCACCCCAGACACAGGCCTCGGCGTATCTTCCAGCAGACCTCAACCTACGACCTACAGTCGTTTTCAGCAAAGAGATTCAAGTCACCTTAAGCAGACAACTATAATTATCTCCACTATTATGAAGGGGTGAATAGACGATTTAAAGAATCTGTAAAAAAAATAAAAAAAATAAACCACCATCAAATATATTGAATAAATAAAGAATTAGGAACGTCTCAGCAGTGTGAATTTTTTTGTTTTCTGTTCTCCTTTCTTCATATTAATCTGCTTTGATAATTCTGCTGGAAAGATGAGGCTCGGTGGGGGGGATATTAAAGCAAGACGACTGATGTCTGGAAGTCCGG